>NC_059231.1:30073611-30375764 GCF_020615455.1 Coregonus clupeaformis | reverse complement strand
CAGGGTGAGCTGCACACAGTGGACTTCCTCCTTGGGCACACCGGCTCAGTGCTAACATTATAAATCTGGTTCTTAGGCACATGATTACTGCATACAATAGCTGTAGGATCAGCAGAGGCAGTTAGAGGGACATACATTAGGTTACTTATATTGTGTCTAACGACGCCCCTGGTGTAATGTACATTTGCTGAAGCGTTTTGACAACTCTGTGTCACAATGGTAGGGATTAGCTGAGCTGGACTTGGGTCATTGTTAAGTCATTGTCTCAACACAGCCTTATAATGCTGTGAAACGATCTAGGAACCCAAATGATTTGGGTGGATCCCATCCTCCTTAAAAAATGTGTTTTGTTTCCATAAGGTATCGAAATTGTCAACAAAAGTTACAGCCATTGAGCTGCAAGAATCCTGCTAAAGCATTCAATGCCACGATTCAGAGAGGGCAAGGGGCCAGATTTGATTGTTTTTTTGTTAGTGTCTAGCAGAGAGTCAATCAGCTCTTTAAAATCCAGTTTCAACTGTTCAGAGCTGCCCTTCATAATGTCATTGAAACCCACATGGACTACGATAGAATCGATTTCCATGTCCTCGCGTAGTACATTCGGGAGCAGCTTAGTAATGTATTTTATTCGAGCTCCGGGATAGGACATTGATTTTGCACCAGGAACGGTCACATTTCTTACCATGGAGCTGCCCAAAATCACGGCTGGCGAGAATGACGAGGAAATCCACCCACTCCCACGCTTCACAGGATGCATGCCTCCTACAGATGGAGAAGCCCCGCTCGATCCAGAGCAGGGACGGAAGGTTGCCGACGTTGACTTTGAAATCGTAGTAGTAGGCACTGCGGCAGCAGACACAGGCACCCCCAGCGACGAAGGTGCAGGATGGTCATGCTCCAGGACGCCAAAATTAGTTGTTTTTTGTATCCTCTCCTGGCCTCTCATTGGGAGTGTAGACTGCTTTGCAGGAGGTTGCTGTCTTCGGCTTCCACGGCTCGTGACATGCGACCATCGTTGATTGCCTTTCTCCTCATGCTGTGCTCCTTCGACGGCACTGTCAGATGGGGGAGCTCGGGGCAACACCGGCCAGTCGGATAACCACAAACTACAAGGCGGAGATGCAACCAGCAAGCGCGAACGCCGTCCAGCCTCCGGCGTAGAAAATTTAAACATTCCACTCTGCGTTTTCCCCAGTTTCTTATGTAGGCTGGCGACCTGCGTGACCAAGGAAGCCTCCTCAAGCCTCGGCAAGTAAACAATTGCCGCATTGGAACTCTGAGTGATCCGGTTTGTCCTGAAACAAAGCGTAATAGATACAGCTCCTACAGCGCTGGAACTGTTCATTTAGTTCTCCAGACAAAAAGGGCTCTATTGTAAAACTAATCTGGCACCAACTTCGTTAGCTTGATGGCTAGCAGCTTATCGTCTCTGTCAAGCAGGCTTCAACCTGTCTCTTAAGCAGGATTCTGGGACAAGAAATAGTGGTCCTAGCTGTTAAACGCTAACCGCTTTGTGGAATCCACGCAAAAACATGTTCTTTATTCGTTTTTATGAATAGCCTTTTTGTTTTAATCAAAAATAACAAACCGAGTAATTTCCAGCATACAATGTTCAGCTGCACACTCTGATGACGTAGTCTGCAAAGCATAATCAACAAAGCATGAGGTTAGCAGTCTTATGGCTTGGGGATAGAAGCTGTTCAGGAGCCTTTTGGTCCAAGACTTGGCGTTCCGATACCTCTTGCCATGCGGTAGCAGAGAGAACCGTCTATGACTTGGGTGGCTGGAGTCTTTGACAATTTTTATGGCCTTCCTCTGACACCGCCTGTTATAGAGGTCCTGGATGGCAGGGAGCTCGGCCCAGTGATGTAGTGGGCCGTACGCATTACCCTCTGTAGCGCCTTGCGGACGGATTCCAAGTAGTTGTCATATCAATCGGTGATGTAGCTAGTCAAGATGCTCTCAATGGTGCAGATGTAGAACTTTTAGAGGATCTTAGGGCCCATGCCAAATCTTTTTAGCCTCCTGAGGGGGAATAGGTGTTGTCGTGCCCTCTTCACGACTGTGTTGTTGTGTTTGGACCATGATACTGTATCTTTATCAGCGTCATAAAAGCTGATAGTATTTCAACCACAGAAAATATGTATCCAAGCCAACATTTTTGGTCATTTTCACAGCTTTCTATTTTCTTACAACCGGTCAAACTGATGTCATCTGGAAATGTTGCACTGAAAATTGTTATATTTTTATGTTGTTGAGTTATTGCTTTGCGGAAGAAGCAGAGATGACAGACAAAACTTTACTGACGTCAACTCGATTGAAGCATTCATTCGATCATTTTTGACATTATGCTGGTGAGAAAGGGTTTATTTAGTCTTCTAGGGCAACATATAATGACAGAAGAGAAGCTGCATTTATCTAGTTATAGACAAGTTTACTAACAAATAGCCTACCAAAATGTCGGAAATTATAAGCAGAAACATATTGAAATTAGGCAAAATAAATCCTGCATCACCTTTATTTTTTTCCCATATCAGACTGTATCCTACAGTGCATTTTCTATATTTGTGGGTTAGGTTCGGGTGCAGGCCTTAGATTTTCACTTTATCACATATACAGTGGGGAGAACAAGTATTTGATACACTGCCGATTTTGCAGGTTTTCCTAATTACAAAGCATGTAGAGGTCTGTAATTTTTATCATAGGTACACTTCAACTGTGAGAGATGGTATCTAAAAATCCAGAAAATCACATTGTATGATTTTAAGTAATTAATTTGCATTTTATTGCATGACATAAGTATTTGATACATCAGAAAAGCAGAACTTAATATTTGGTACAGAAACCTTTGTTTGCAATTACAGAGATCATACGTTTCCTGTAGGTCTTGACCAGGTTTGGACACACTGCAGCAGGGATTTTGGCCCACTCCTCCATACAGACCTTCTCCAGATCCTTCAGGTTTTGGGGCTGTCGCTGGGCAATACGGACTTTCAGCTCCCTCCAAAGATTTTCTATTGGGTTCAGGTCTGGAGACTGGCTAGGCCACTCCAGGACCATGAGATGCTTCTTACGGAGCCACTCCTTAGTTGCCCTGGCTGTGTGTTTCGGGTCGTTGTCATGCTGGAAGACCCAGCCACGACCCATCTTCAACGCTCTTACTGAGGGAAGGAGGTTGTTGGCCAAGATCTCACGATACATGGCCCCATCCATCCTCCCCTCAATACGGTGCAGTCGTCCTGTCCCCTTTGCAGAAAAGCATCCCCAAAGAATGATGTTTCCACCTCCATACTTCACGGTCGGGATGGTGTTCTTGGGGTTGTACTCATCCTTCTTCTTCCTCCAAACACGGCGAGTGGAGTTTAGACCAAAAAGCTCTATTTTTGTCTCATCAGACCACATGACCTTCTCCCATTCCTCCTCTGGATCATCCAGATGGTCATTGGCAAACTTCAGACGGGCCTGGACATGCGCTGGCTTGAGCAGGGGGACCTTGCGTGCGCTGCAGGATTTTAATCCATGACGGCGAAGTGTGTTACTAATGGTTTTCTTTGAGACTGTGGTCCCAGCTCTCTTCAGGTCATTGACCAGGTCCTGCCATGTAGTTCTGGGCTGATCCCTCACCTTCCTCATGATCATTGATGCCCCATGAGGTGAGATCTTGCATGGAGCCCCAGACCGAGGGTGATTGACCGTCATCTTGAACTTCTTCCATTTTCTAATAATTGCGCCAACAGTTGTTGCCTTCTCACCAAGCTGCTTGCCTATTGTCCTGTAGCCCATCCCAGCCTTGTGCAGATCTACAATTTTATCCCTGATGTCCTTACACAGCTCTCTGGTCTTGGCCATTGTGGAGAGGTTGGAGTCTGTTTGATTGAGTGTGTGGACAGGTGTCTTTTATACAGGTAACGAGTTCAAACAGGTGCAGTTAATACAGGTAATGAGTGGAGAACAGGAGGGCTTCTTAAAGAAAAACTAACAGGTCTGTGAGAGCCAGAATTCTTATTGGTTGGTAGGTGATCAAATACTTATGTCATGCAATAAAATGCAAATTATTACTTAAAAATCATACAATGTGATTTTCTGGATTTTTGTTTTAGATTCCGTCTCTCACAGTTGAAGTGTACCTATGATAAAAATTACAGACCTCTACATGCTATGTAAGTAGGAAAACCTGCAAAATCGGCAGTGTATCAAATACTTGTTCTCCCCACTGTAGTTGCCGGTTGCGGATGGGTTATTAGAAATTGTGGGCGGGTGCAGGTGACCCGCACACCATTAGGGCACAGGGACTATGGTGATCTGCTTGAAACATGTAGGTATTACAGACTGGGTCAGGGAGAGGTTGAAAATCTCAGTGAAGATACTTGCTCTGAGTACATGTCCTGGTAATCTGTCTGGCCCTGCGGCCTTGTGAAAGTTAACTTGTTTAAAGGTCTTACTCACATCGGCTACGGAGAGCGTGATCACTCAGTCGTCCGTTTTGTGCTCTCATGCATGGTTCAGTGTTGCTTTCCTCAAAGCCAGCATAGAAGGTATTTAGCTCATCTGGTAGGCTCGTGTCACTGGACAGCACGCAGCTGGGTTTCCTTTTGTAATCTGTGATAGTTTGCAAGCCCTGCCACATTTGACGTGTGTCAGAACCAGTGTAGTAGGACTGGAAGTTGGTCCTGTATTGATGCTTTGCCTGTTTGATGGCTTCTGTTTGGGAAAGATACGTACGGTCACTGTGGGGACGACGTCGTCGATGCACTTATTAATGACGCTGGTAACTGATGTGGTAAATTCCTCAATGCCATCAGATGAATCCTGGAACATATTCCAGTCTGTGCTAGCGAAACAGTCCTGTAGCTTAGCATCCGCTTCATATGGACCACTTCCGAATTGAGTTCGTCACTGGTACTTCCTTTTTGAGTGTTTGATTGTAAACAGGAATCAGGAGGATAGAGTTATAGTCAGATTTGCCAAATGGAGGGCGAGAGAGAGAGCTTTGTGTGCATCTCTGTAACACCCTGGCTCTGGGACTCTATATGTTGAGCCAGGGTGTGTTCTTTCATTGTGGTGTATTTCTATGTTGGGAGTTCTAGGTTGTTTATTTCTATGTTGGCCTGAGTGACTCCCAATCAGAGGCAACGAGTGTCAGCTGTGGCTGGTTGTCTCTGATTGGGAGCCATATTTAAACTGTCTGTTTTTCCCTTTGTGTTTGTGGGTTCTTGTTCCGTGTTGGTCTATGTTACCTAGGACGTTACGAGTCGTTTGTTGTTTTGTTTCATTGTCAGTATTTATCACTATAGATAAATAAACATGTTTGTTCATCACGCTGCGCCTTGGTCTACTTCCTACGACGATCGTGACAGAAGAACCCACCATACAAGGACCAAGCAGCGTGTCCAGGAGCACGCAGACTGGACATGGGAGGAAGCGCCGGGAAAGGAGATGGAGAGGTTGGCGATGGCCCAGGTGGGCAAATCGTGGTCCTGGGAGGACATGCTCGGGGGCAAAGGGCCATGGGCTAGGATTAAGGCCATGGTGAGAGAGGAGCAGCGGCGTCAGCAGTGTCATCGTCGGACGGACGAGAGGCAACCCCAAAACATTGTTTGGGGGGGGCACACGGCATGGGCGGCTGGGCAGCAGGAGGCTGCCACAGGGCGATTTGGAGAGGAGGCCACCGGGTTTGGGGGGCCAGAAGGCAGGTTGGCGGAGCCTGGATGGAGAGCAGAGCCAACTCCCCGTACTCAGGCATGGCAGCATGAGACTGATCAGGTTCCGGGGTATGCGGAGCTGCGTACTGTGCCACGAGTGCTCCGGCATAGTCCGGTACGTCCTGTGCGAGCACCCCGCACGTGTTGTGCGAAGGTGGGCATGCAGCCAGGACGGAGTGTGCCGGCTCAGCGCTCGTGGCCTCCAGTGCCTCTCCTCGGTCCCGGATATCCTGCGCCAGTGTCACGTGCTGTTATGCCAGTACGGGTACACAGCCCTGTACGTCCTGTGCTGATGCCTCACACAGAGTGTGTGAAGGTAGGCATTCAGCCAGGACGGGTTGTGGCAGCTCTTCACTCCAGGTCTCCTATCCGTCTCCACAGCCCGGCCCGGCCTGTCCCTGCTCCACGCACCAAGCCTACGGTGTGCGTCGCCAGCCCGGTCCGGCCTGTCCCTGCTCCTCGCACCAAGCCTACGGTGTGCGTCGCCAGCCCGGTCCGGCCTGTCCCTGCTCCACGCACCAAGCCTACGGTGTGCGTCGCCAGCCCGGTTTGGCCTGTCCCTGCTCCTCGCACCAAGTCTACGGTGTGCGTCGCCAGCCCGGTCCGGCCTGTCCCTGCTCCTCGCACCAAGCCTACGGTGTGCGTCGCCAGCCCGGTCCGGCCTGTCCCTGCTCCACGCACCAAGCCTACGGGGTGCGTCGCCAGCCCGGTCTGGCCTGTCCCTGCTCCTCGCACCAAGCCTACGGTGTGCGTCGCCAGCCCGGTCCGGCCTGTTCCTACTAAACGCACCAAGCCAGGGGTGCGCATCGTCAGCCCGGTCCGGCCTGTCCCTGCTCCTCGCACCAAGCCTACGGTGTGCGTCGCCAGCCCGGTCCGGCCTGTTCCTACTCCACGCACCAAGCCAGGGGTGCGCATCGTCAGCCCGGTCCGGCCTGTCCCTGCTCCTCGCACCAAGCCAACGGTGTGCGTCGCCAGCCCGGTCCGGCCTGTTCCTACTCCACGCACCAAGCCAGGGGTGCGCATCGTCAGCCCGGTCCGGCCCGTTCCTACTCCACGCACCAAGCCAGGGGTGCGAGTCGTCAGCCCGGTTCGGCCCGTTCCTACTCCACGCACCAAGCCAGGGGTGCGAGTCGTCAGCCCGGTCCGGCCCGTTCCGGCTCCACGCACCAAGCCAGGGGTGCGCGTCGTCAGTCCAGCACAACCCGTGCCTGGGTCACCGGTGCCTGGTAAGGTACCGGTCAACTGCTCCACTACGGAGCTGAAGCTAACCGCTCCTGCTACGTCCAGTTCAGCTCCAGCCAGCGGGGCCAGACCGGACCAGGGGCGCTATGGGGGTTTATTGGAGGGTGGTGGGCAAGGCCGAGCCAGAACCTCCGCCGAGGAGGAATGCCCACCCAGCCCTCCCCTGTTTTGCTCTAGTTGAGGCGCGGTCGCAGTCCGCGCCTTTAGGGGGGGGTACTGTAACACCCTGGCTCTGGGACTCTATATGTTGAGCCAGGGTGTGTTCTTTCATTGTGGTGTATTTCTATGTTGGGAGTTCTAGGTTGTTTATTTCTATGTTGGCCTGAGTGACTCCCAATCAGAGGCAACGAGTGTCAGCTGTGGCTGGTTGTCTCTGATTGGGAGCCATATTTAAACTGTCTGTTTCTCCCTTTGTGTTTGTGGGTTCTTGTTCCGTGTTGGTCTATGTTACCTAGGACGTTACGAGTCGTTTGTTGTTTTGTTTCATTGTCAGTATTTATCACTATAGATAAATAAACATGTTCGTTCATCACGCTGCGCCTTGGTCTACTTCCTACGACGATCGTGACAATCTCTGTGTGTGGAGTAGAGGTGATCTAAAAAAAATTGCCTCTAGTTGCACAGGTGACATGCTGGTAGAAACGAGGTAAAGCGGATTTCAGTTTTCCTGCATTAAAATCACTGGCCATTAGAAGCGCCACCTCTGGGTGAGCATTTTCTTGTTTGCTTATGGCCCTATACAGCTGGTTGAGTGTGGTCTTAGTGCCAGCATCGGTTTGTCGTGGTAAGTAGACAGCTATGATACCATCGCGTGACTCCAAGTTTACTTTGATATGATGGATGTTATATAAATTTTTTGTGATGTTATGCCTTTACTCGCATAAAAACTGTGGATGGAAACGTGGTTAGTGGTGCAACAACAACAGCCTATGCTAACACAAACCCAGAAGGCATCTAATTGTAAAGGACGAGATGGTGGGAGGGGGTATGACCAGTGGTGTGTTGGTGAGGTAAAGTGGGGGTGACTTTTGGTGTCCACAATCACCAGCATGGCTCCAGAATAGGTGCCTGACCAAATTTGTGTTTTTCACTGCAAAAATCCATTGGATCTCAAATGGTTGTAGATTTAATCTCGGGTCTGTTAAATTTAGGAAAATCGATATTAAAGTTATTATTTTTTGAAAGTATTTAAAATGTATTATAAAAAGTAATCAAGGTTTTATTGGTTTAATTTAGTACAATACCATAAGTAAATGTTGTAGGACTAGTAGTGCAATAGACATACTGTTCTCGAATCTGTAATTCATGAAGAAATGGATCATGGAGAGATTAATAGTTGTTGTGTTTTGGTGAATAATTGTCATTTTTTATTATTTTTTATTTTTTATTTAACCTTTATTTAACCAGATAAGCCAGTTGAGAACAAGTTCTCATTTACAACTGCGACCTGGCCAAGATGAATCAAAGCAGTGCGATAAAAACAACAACACAGAGTTACATATGGGGTAAAACAAAACATAAAGTCAAAAATACCACAGAAAATATATATACAGTGTGTGCAAATGTAGCAAGTTATGGAGGTAAGGCAATATAGTTCATATGGTTATTGTTATGTAAAGCCTTTTCACAAGCTTCTTGATACAGCATGCTTGGTTTCCATCTCATAAAAATCCATCGGTTTTCTATTGTGCTTCTATAAAAACTATCCCAAGTCTCTCATCAAAGTAGGGGCTATTTGTATTTTATACCACTAGAGGGTGTACAACCATTGACTAAAAACAAAGACGAGGAAACTGCTGAGGGTATGGCTGTCTTATGCTCTGATTTTGGACCTAGTTTTCTTGTGTAAGATGTGAGACCTAAAGTTTTGCAGAGTTTCCTCTACTATTACTTGAGTGGTCCATGCTGTGCTATTTCTTGTGGGCCTTTCTTTTGTTTTTATGTTACAGCAATTTATATTGTAACATTAAATGTATATCCTTGCATTCAGTAATAATATTATAATAGAGTTCTGCTGAGCGTTTGGGCCCTTAGCATTTGGTGTGTGTGTGTATGTGCGAAGGTACCGCAGGGCACTCCTTATTTGTCAGAGGGCCTCATGTGGCTTGTGTCTGTTCTCATCATCACCATCTCCCCCCATAGATCAGATACTGGCTGCCCAGGCCCCTCTTCCCCTGTCCCCCTGCCCCTAATGCTCCTCGCTCACAGCTTTAGTATTGTGTTTAGCTATTTAATGTAACACTTGGTTTTTCAGGAACACCCAATTATGTGTGGATAGTGAGGAAGTGTGTATGTGTGTGCATGTGTGCGCGCGCGTGTGTGTGTGTGTGCAAACAGTGAGAGAACCTTTTCTCCCTTTGTCCAAGTGTACAATATGAGTAAATAGCATGTATTGCAGAGAATTTCTGAATTAGTCACACATTATATAGCCTAAGGGAATTCAAGGAATAATTATGTATGCGGGTGCCATACACAACACATACATCTTCAAAATAATTTCAAAATAATTATTGCTTAATTTAAGCTGTCAGGGTGTTGACAGTGTTACAGCTGGTTGTGAAGCCCGTATACCATGGAACTCCAGTTCAGTGTCCCATTGAACTTCTGATGACTTCACACCAGAGTTGGACTTGTGAATATTTGCTTCCTATAAGAACCAATTCATGCTTGATCCGAAATGTGGTCGGAGGCGCCGTATGGATGGCGTGACACAATTGCGGAGCCTCCGGAGGCACGCAGAGGCCAAATTGAGCTCTGTACCGCATCGGCGTGCGCCTCTCAAATTTTGTAACAATATGGAGGGCTCCGTATAGACATGATTGGACGACGGTAGGTGAGGGCGGGAGGTCCTGTATAAACACAAACTGACTTCCTTGACAACACCTCTGTGCTACTCTGCAAAGCATGAATGCCCTGACTTCTGCAGAGGCCATATCACCATTATTATTTTAAAACCTTTATTTAACTAGGCAAGTCAGTTAAGAACAAATTCTTATTTACAATGACGGCCTACACTGGCCAAACCCGGACGATGCTGGGCCAATTGTGCACTGCCCTATGGGACTCCCAATCACGGCCGGTTGTGATACAGCCTGGAATCGAAACAGGGGGTCTGTAATGACGCCTCAAGCACTGAGATGCAGTGCCTTAGACCGCTGTGCCACTCGGGAGCCCTAATGCTGCACGGCCAATGCAGATATTGGATTGACCATACAATGCCTTTAAAGGGGCCTCATTTATCAACCATGCACAGGCCTACATTTCTTAAGGCTTGCACACATGGCACTGAATGTGCCTCTTAAAGGTGTTGCATGGTCAATCCGCCTCTGCATTGGCCTTGCAGCATTTAGGGTGTGATATGAAGAGTGTTTGATCCAATATTATGAAGATTGTAAATTGTATAAGAGAGCGAGGAAAGCCATGTGTTAGTGGTAACCAGAGTGAGGAGCAGAGGGTCGGTGTGCCAAGATAGATTGGGGGCCACTAGTGCTAATCTTAGGATTGGTGTGTGATGGAATGGACTGGCTAGGGTGAGATATGACACCAAGGAGAGGAATGATATGTCGGAAGTGAGTGGCAGCTAGTAATAGTTAGCAGCTGGGAAGGATCAAAGTAGACTGGAAGGGCACTATATAGGTGAGAGAGAGTCTATGTAATTCAGTCCTATGACAAGATGCAAAGCATGTTCGTCTTATTATATGATCCAGAACTGAAATAAATGTAAATCAAACTTCCAGCTGAGTGTCGACTACTCTCTTACATCCTGAACTTCTTCATAACAGAAACTCATCATAACAGGGTGATACGGCCTCTGCAGAAGTCATGGCATTCATACTTATTGTGCTTTGCCAAACAGCACAGAGCCGTTGTGAAGGAAGTTGTCAAGGAAGTCAGTTTGTGTTTATACAGGACCTCCCGCCCTCACCTACCGTCATCCAACCATGTCAATGCGGAGCTATACGGAGCCCTCCACATTGTTAAGACATTTGAGAGGAGCAGGCCTCTGTGTGCCTCCTGAGGCTCTGCGATTGCGTCACACCATCCATATGGCGCCTCTGACCACATTTTAGATCAAGCATAAATTGTCTCAGCATTCATCTGCCAACCGTTCAGTGCACTGTGTTTTAGGGACCAGACATCTGACTGCCTACAATTTTCATGCGATTCTACGTGTAAAATTGGTGTGTGCTCGGTTTGCAAATTATGTTCAGAGGTGCTAAGTACTGTCTACCAGCAAACGCTATTAGTGTGTCTGAGCCCTTAATAAATTCTGGTGTACTTTGAGATTCTAGGATTTGCTTGCACCACAAATTATTGGGATTTATCAGACTGTAGCACGCAACATACAGGGATGTTTTCATTGATGAATCAGAGTCATACTATACAGTGAGGGAAAAAAGTATTTGATCCCCTGCTGATTTTGTACATTTGCCCACTGACAAAGACATGATCAGTCTATAATTTTAATGGTAGGTTTATTTGAACAGTGAGAGACAGAATAACAACAACAAAATCCAGAAAAACGCATGTAAAAAATGTTATAAATTGATTTGCATTTTAATGAGGGAAATAAGTATTTGACCCCTCTGCAAAACATGACTTAGTACTTGGTGGCAAAACCCTTGTTGGCAATCACAGAGGTCAGACGTTTCTTGTAGTTGGCCACCAGGTTTGCACCCATCTCAGGAGGGATTTTGTTCCACTCCTCTTTGCAGATCTTCTCCAAGTCATTAAGGTTTCGAGGCTGACGTTTGCCAACTCGAACCTTCAGCTCCCTCCACAGATTTTCTATGGGATTAAGGTCTGGAGACTGGCTAGGCCACTCCAGGACCTTAATGTGCTTCTTCTTGAGCCACTCCTTTGTTGCCTTGGCCGTGTGTTTTGGGTCACCTTGTCATGCTGGAATACCCATCCATGACCCATTTTCAATGCCCTGGCTGAGGGAAGGAGGTTCTCACCCAAGATTTGACAGTACATGGCCCCGTCCATCGTCCCTTTGATGCGGTGAAGTTGTCCTGTCCCCTTAGCAGAAAAACACCCCCAAAGCATGACGGTGGGGATGGTGTTCTTGGGGTCATAGGCAGCATTCCTCCTCCTCCAAACACGCGAGTTGAGTTGATGCCAAAGAGCTCGATTTTGGTCTCATCTAACCACAACACTTTCACCCAGATCTCCTCTGAATCATTCAGATGTTCATTGGCAAACTTCAGACGGCACTGTATATGTGCTTTCTTGAGCAGGGGGACCTTGCGGGCACTGCAGGATTTCAGTCCTTCACGGCGTAGTGTGTTACCAATTGTTTTCTTGGTGACTATGGTCCCAGCTGCCTTGAAATCATTGACAAGATCCTCCCGTGTAGTTCTGGGCTGATTCCTCACCGTTCTCATGATCATTGCAACTCCACGAGGTGAGATCTTGCATGGAGCCCCAGGCCGAGGGAGGTTGACAGGTCTTTTGTGTTTCTTCCATTTGCGAATAATCGCACCAACTGTTGTCACCTTCTCACCAAGCTGCTTGGCGATGGTATTGTAGCCCATTCCAGCCTTGTGTAGGTCTACAATCTTGTCCCTGACATCCTTGGAGAGCTCTTTGGTCTTGGCCATGGTGGAGAGTTTGGAATCTGATTGATTGCTTCTGTGGACAGGTGTCTTTTATACAGGTAACAAGCTGAGATTAGGAGCACTCCCTTTAAGAGTGTGCTCCTGATCTCAGCTCGTTACCTGTATAAAAGACACCTGGGAGCCAGAAATCTTTCTGATTGAGAGGGGGTCAAATACTTATTTCCCTCATTAAAATGCAAATCAATTTATAAAAATTTTTACATACGTTTTTCTGGATTTTTTTGTTGTTATTCTGTCTCTCATTGTTCAAATAAACCTACCATTAAAATTATAGACTGATCATTTATTTGTCAGTGGGCAAACGTACAAAATCAGCAGGGGATCAAATACTTTTTTCCCTCACTGTATGTGTGGGGCCTCCACTCACCTTTTATGGTAACAGAAACACCCTCATTTGCTGTATGATTTGGAAATGTTGGAACTGGGCCATGTCCGTTTCTAAAAGAAAGCGGAATACCAAATTTGATCACATTTCTGTAGAGGTGTGGGCAGAATGTTTTAATATTTTACAGGGACTTTTTCAAACAAAAAATGCATGCCGCCTATAGTGAGCGCCAAATACTGGCTGCGCATTCTTCAAGCTTGATTGGCTATTGGACAATTTAAAGTAAACGCTGCCTACAGTCCACACTTTTATATCTTTATCAATACATGATTGTGTTTCTATCTCCTGCCTTGGTACAGGCTCTGAGATGAAATAAGCTGAAATTAACGGTCTATTTACTTTCGAGCATGTTTTTCTATTGAATGAGTGATCGATAAATGGTAGCCTACTATTTGTTGTGTAACGGCAGTAATAATTTAAACCAGTTATGTCAGTAAAGGAGAGAATTAGGCCTACATTTTAATGTTTTTATTAGCCTACTATTATTATAATTCCCGTGCATCAAACACCTCCCATTTCCCCCAAAAGAACAATAAGCCTATTTGATTGCAATACAACTGATCAACCTTCTTGAAGTTGTAAACACGCATGGTTTGAGATTTGCGTGGAGATATGCACACTTTCCCGTCAAATTCAATAGGCCTACCAACCGTTGCAGGGAAACTGGCGCAAGCAAGGTTTAGATGTTCTTGTTTTTTGCATGCACCTCTGATAAATGAGGACTCTGGGGCTTCATTTATAGCCTTGTGTAAATTTAACACTAAATATCTGTGAAGACTGAAAAGACTACACACTCACAAAGATATTATGATTTATAAACTTAGCGCATGGCATACATTCGCATGTTTCAGAACAGTTGTAAAATTGTGCACGTATGAATGAGCATTATTAGTCACCTTTTGAAAACATCATTCACCTTTTATGGTGACAATAACGCCCTTATTTGCTTTATACTTTGGAAATATTGGAATTAGGCCAAGACAGTCTCTAATGGAAATAGCAATGGCGAATTTGAACAAATGTCTTTGGAGGTGTTGACAGAATGCCTTCTTTTGCTGTGACATTTGCTGTATCTGGCCGTTTCTGAAAGACAAAAACAATTGCACATTGTTGTGGACTTGTAAACAGATCATTTGAATGCAATATGTTTTGCATTCACTTTTTCCCGAACCTAAATAGTCTATGCTGCACTGCTCAAGAATTCTGAAACATTGTCAACTTGAAAAAAAATAAAAAAAATACAGTAGGCCTACTTACACTCAGTGGTAGCCTACACACTTCAATGCAAAAGATAAAGTGTCTGTTCACCTGTTAAATTCTACTGTATGTAGTCCTCTGTAGCTCAGCTGGTAGAGCACGGTGCTTGTAACGCCAAGGTAGTGGGTTCGATCCCCGGGACCACCCATACACAAAAAATGTATGCACGCATGACTGTAAGTCGCTTTGGATAAAAGCGTCTGCTAAATGGCATATTATTTATATTATATTTATAAACCGCTCTCCCTGTCAGATGCATAGAGCAAAAACTTAAATTCTAATAGCCTATCGAATAGGCCCAATTAAATGAGAGGTGCGCATGGTAATTTGTTCTATGCTATTGGCTACTTCGGGAATATTAACTCATCATGGCCAGAAAAGGTAAGGAATTTATTCTGAAATAGTTATGATATATGTGTTATATATTATGTTTATAAATGAAATATTGTCTACTTGAGAAATTTGACATTACAGTATTCAGAGATAACCTACAAACTTCAATCGAAAAGGTGAACTGTCTGTTCTACTGTTAAACTGCACTTCGGATGAGATCATAGAGCAAAATACTTAGCATCTCAATAGCATCTCTTTACTAGTGTGAAATGGGTCCAATTACATTTTAGTAATTTAGCAGATACTCTTATCCAGAGCGACTTACAGTTAGTGAGTGCATACATTTTCATACTGGCCCCCCATGGGAATCAAACCCACAACCCTGGCGTTGCAAACACCATGCTCTACCAACTGAGCTACAGAGGGCCAATGAGAGATGGGAAGAATGGTAGCTTATCCTAACTTGTTGTAGGTCTATAGGCTATGTTGTTTGTAGCCTATGAAACCATCACAGTCAGAAAAGGTGAGGGATGTATTCTTCAATGATCATGGAAATTAAATAAATAATAGGAAATAGATGACAAATTCAAATTATTTTAGAATGCAAAGATAAAATGAATCGATTTTCGCTCTTATCACTAATGGCAAATGATTGCATCTTGTTATTAGCCTATACTTAGCTACTTCTTTTTTTTGTTATGAATAAGAGTGTCATCATATATTCCCCATTTGCAAAAGGCTACAACTAGGCTACTTTTGCATTCTTGCAATGCAATAGAAACTGTGTGAACACATGTTCTAAAGTTTGCGGGAGGATAAGCACATTCTCACCTTAAATTCAGTTTTTATAAATCCCAACTTTTGCTTGAAAACTGGAGCACTCATGCTTTGGGGCATATTTTCTGCATAGCAACATTTATAAACGAGGCCCTTTATAATGTGTGTAAATTTCACACTAAATTATTGCACGCGCAATTTCTGAAAAGGCTTTACAGTACACAAATATTGAGATTTATCAACTTGGCGCATGCCATACATAGCATGTTTCCCGTTATAAATCAGACCTGTCATAAAACTGTGCACGCATGAATGAGCATTAAAACTCTGCCTGAAAAACGCCCCCCTATTCACCTTTTATAGTGACAATAACGCCCTTTATTTGCTGTATGATTTGGAACTGTTGGAATTAGGCCACGGCATGCAAAATTGTTGTTCAATATTTAGTTTATCAATAGATTATTGGGTTTATATGTCCTGCCTGGGTATAGGCTCTGAGATTAAATAGGCAATGATGTCACGCTCCTATCGCACAGCAATAATATAGCCTACCCATACTGTCAACGATTTTACATAAAGCTACGGTTTATTTATTGTGTTGGCAAAATGTCTTAATCTTTAGCAGTCATTTATGCTGTATCTGGAAAATGACTGTCAGTTTCTGAAAGAGAAAACAATGGCAAATTGTTATGGACCTGTAAGCAGAATGTTTGAATTCCACTATGTTTTACATCCACTTTCCCCCCAACTTAAATATGATGGACTGCCCGTGAAATCTGAAACATTATCCAGGGCAGGCAATTTTTTTTTTAAATTAAGATTAAGCAGCATGCATAGGCCTACTTCAATGTAAAAGGTCAACTGTTCAGCTGTTGTTTACTGGTGTCATAAACCGCGCTGCCTATGATATTGCTAAACTTGAAATGCATATAGCTTATCTATTTACCAGGCTACTAGGTCCAATTAAATGAGAGATGCGGATGGTAATTTGTTGTAGGCTATGGCTCCTTTGGCAATATGAACCCATAATGGACAGCAAAGGAATTTATTCTGCAATGATTATGAAAATAAAATAATAGGAAAAAGATTCCATGTGTAATTATTTTAGATTCTATAAATTAAACATAGATTTTCACTCTATGCATAAGCTTTTCATCATATCCCCCACAATAGGGCTACTTTCTTGCCAGCTTGCAATGCAATATTTCAACCACTAGCAGATGTCCGTATGCATGGTCTAAAGTTTGCGAGGAGGTGAGCACATTCTCAAGTCAAGTAGCCATAAAAAAATTAAAATAAGCCAACTTTTGCGTGAAATCTGGCGCACGCACATTTTGGGGTATATTTTATGTGTACACACAATTTATAAATGAGGCAACAGGTGTATGTCAATTATACCTGCACTGCTATCACTACGAGGGCACTACGTTCATCCAACTCTGGCCTGCTAGTCCCCCTACCTCTACGGAAGCACAGTTCCCGCTCAGCCCAGTCAAAGCTATTCGCTGCTCTGGCACCACAATGGTGGAACAAGCTCCCCCACGACGCCATAACAGCGGAATCACTGACCACCTTCCGGAGACACTTGAAACCCTACCTCTTTAAGGAATACCTGGAAAAGTATAAAAGTAATCCTTTCAAATCACATTGAGAGCTTACATCATTGACAGAAACAACTTGAATTGTTGCATCTCCTTGTGTTGTTGTCCTCTGGTGGCTAGCTAGCTAAAATTGGCCCTTTCCTAAACTAGCCATGGATGGAGATAGGGATTTGGACTTGTGGTTTTACTTAATTCTCTGTACTGGCCAATGATTATAACAGCGATTCTGATCCAACCATTAATTCATACATTGTTGTGCCCCTTGCCTGAGAGGATGAAAGTTCAATATGTAGCTAGATCTAGAAGGCTAATGTTAACTAGCTAATGTTGCCCATAAATGGAAGTTAGGCTAGCGAGCAAGCGTTTTAGCTAGGTAGCCTAGGACAACTAAAAATAAAAGTGTGTACTGTATGACAGAGTGATAGACTGTTTTGTCAACATGAAAGAGAGGAGGCTAGCATTGGCGTTTCTCTACAAGTAGGGTGAGTTAACATGTTTTTCTACTTGCACGAATGCGCACGCACGCACACACACACACGCGCGTGCACACAGAAATCAGAATCATGGACAGCCACATCATATTTAGCTTACATTGATTAGACTAAATTGTTTTTGGTATTCATTGTCACTGTATTAGACTAAGCAGAGGAGATTTTAAGTTGTTGAAATGTTGAAGTTGAAATGGTGCTGGAAAAGTGGAGGCAGCTCCTGTTTTCTTTGTGACTTGCGGTAACGCTCTGTTGTTCTAAATCAACAGTCGTAGCCGGCCGCGACCGGGAGACCCATGGGGCGGCGCACAATTGGCCCAGCGTCGTCCAGGGTAGGGGAGGGAATGGCCGGCAGGGGATGTAGCTCAGTTGGTAGAGCATGGCGTTTGCAACGCCAGGGTTGTGGGTTCGATAAAATAATGAATGTGCTAACTGTAAGTCGCTCTGGATAAGAGCGTCTGCTAAATGACTAAAATGTAAATGTAATGTAAATGTTTAATGGTCCGAAAATTAATGAATGAATTGACAGGTTATAGAGCAAACAACGCAATTATAACAACACATATGTTGTAATATGGCTTTTTTTTTGGGGTGGGGGGGGGCTTCCCCAGTGATTTTACCCATGCACCGCTACTGTAGGCCCTGTGTAGCTCAGTTGGTAGAGCATGGCGCTTGCAATGCCAGGGTTGTGGGTTCAATTCCCACTGGGGGCCAGTATGAAAATGTATGCACTCACTAACTGTAAGTCGCTCTGGATAAGCGCGTCTGCTAAATGACTAAAATGTAAATGTACTGCTGTCACCTACTACCATATCCCGTTCAAAGGCACATTTTTTGTCTTGCCCATTCACCCTCTGATTGACACATACACCATCCATGTCTCAATTGTCTCAAGGCTTAAAAATCCTTCTTTAACCTGTCTCCTCCCCTTCATCTACACTGATTGAAGTGGATTTAAGAGGTGACATGAATAAGGTATCATAGCTTTCACCTGGATTCACCTGGTCAGTCTATGTCATGGAAAGAGCAGTTGTTCCTAATTTTTTGTACACTCAGTGTATACGTTTGACTGATTCATTCATTCAATGAATGATTCTTGTCTTTTGAACAATATTGTGGGTTCTGTTTTAACCATGTCATGGTTCCTAATACCAAACAGCTCATGACTAAAATAAAATAAAATGAGGCTTTAAGTGCATGGCTGGATTGAGAAGAATTTGGAATCTGTGAATCAATGCAGGATTATTATTTCAACATACTTTTCCTGTTAATTACAAAATTATATCTTAATCATGCTTTAGAATTATTAATTTTTTTAAGTGTAAAATTAACAAGGGCTTCTGGGAGTACTATAAAGTCCAAAAGTTATGGGTGGAGCTAGAAAGTTGTCTGTCAATTATTTTGAAAAATCTTTTACTTAAAAACTGGAAATCAAATGATCCTCCATCGTTAAAGACAGTGGAAGATCAAATGCATGATTATTTAAATATTGAAAAGGTGTGGGCGTCAGAGAAAACAGAATACCGCAATTTGAGGCCATATGGCATGGAGTCTGGAGATAGATACGGAGATAGATGTGGTGGGAACATGTGGGTCTGGGAAGGTGGGATGTCATTGATGTTTGTGTGCTTCTGACTGTTGTCTTTTGTCTGTATATGTTTATATTGTTTAAAAAAAAAAAAATCTTGCAAAAATAATAATAATCGATTTTAGTAATTTTTGTGAATAATGTAAGCTCTGAACCCACTGCCCTTCTCCTATTTAGCATGGGGGCCTATGTCATTGCAGTGCATACCAACTTGCACAAAAAAACGTTCTCTGCACACACAACATAACATTATCATCAAAATAACGAGGGATATTGAACCAAGACAGCTTAGTAACGGCCATAGCAAGTGAGTAAAAATAACAAAACTCTGCTTGTTATTTTGGGTCCCTGCTCTCTTTTCCCTGATGTTACCTCAACATGTACATATTATCATAAAAACAAAGCCTGTATTTTTATTCCTCCAGTGCCTCAGGCCTCGTTTGAAGACTTTTGGCCTTGTCTCTCGGTGTGTGTGTGTGTGTGTGCGCATGCATGTGTGAGCGTGAGGAGTGCGCACGTGTGTGCATGTGTGTTTGAAGACGTGGCCTTGTTCCCCGGTCCGTGTACGTGCGTGCATGGGTGTGTATGCACGTGCATGTGTGTGTATATGAAGACGCTGTTCCTTGGTCCGTAGCGGCGGCAGCCGGCAGGTTTCCAGGTCATCTAAGGCGATGTGCATATTTTGGACGTCGGCTCGGCTCGTTGTATTATTGTTTAATTCACAGACCATGGACTAATTATTTCAACAGCTAGAGCTCGGCAGTGAGCAGACTGACAGTTGCCGTCATTGGAGTGATCAGTCTTGTTTCCACGGGCCTCAGCCCGGGACCTTTTTGATGTATATTACCAGTAATTGGTGCCACAGCCCGCGACCATGTTTAGTAAACCTTTGTGCCATTTTCCAGGACGGTGCCCATGAAGAATTCTGGGAAGCTGGTCTGTCTGTCCATTTGTCTGAGGAGGAGAAGGAGATGGAGAAGGAGTTGTCTTGAGAATGATGATGAGATTGGGAAGGCTGCTCTCTGTGATCTGTTGTACCATATCTTATTCATCACCACTGTCATCATCATCATCATCATCATCATCATCAGTAAAAAAGACTGTAGCTCTCTCTCTCTCTCTATCTCTCACTCTCTCTCTCTCCCCTTTTAATGCCTGCCCTTAACTATTGAACTTCACCCTAATATGAAATTCGACAATACTTTGTACATGAAATCCCATTGGAGCAGCTGCACATTTTAAGTTACTTTATCTTAAACAAAGAATATACTATGAAATATGTTGTTGAGGAATGAAGAGGCGGTATGGTAAAGTTCAAGTTCAAACTCTATCCAAAAAATGAGCTTACTAATATCACTTTGGAAGCTAAAATACAAAGTCCACACATACATCTTTTTGACCCTAATATACATTTCCTAGTTTAATTATTTGTTTATTTATTTGTTTGTTTGTCGGGGCGAAAGTTGGTGGTATTACCAGAACCTCAGTGCTTGTTGAGTGGTATGGTGCTGATCCGGTGACGTGCCCAGTTCACGGTGGAGTTACAGTGTCTGGCAAGTAGGGTTAGGGTAAGGTTGGGGGGGTGGGACTCTAGCAGGTTACCGGCTGCCACATCCTACAAGTGTACGCAGGCCAGATGTAGGCTGACAGGGAGCTGCTCATTAGGCTGAATCAGTGTCACGATGTGACAACTGGACAACTTGAGGCTTCTCTCGTCACCCACTCTACTCACCGCAAGCCTGGACCAGACCAGGTCATAGCCCCAGTATTGGCTTGTACCCCAGCACCAGCCCGGCAATGGGATAATCAATGTACCCCAAGCCCAGCCTCGGCCCCAGCCTCTATTACTCAGCCCTATAAGCTGCCTATAAGCCTATAGGCTCCAGCCTTCTCTCACAACTCCAGTACCAACCCTAATCCTACCACCAGCCCCATTCCCCATACCCCAGTCCTATACCCCAACCCATCCCCATGCAGCTCCAACCCAGCTCCAACCTAGCCCCAGCTGTATGTCTGGTCAGCCCTGGTCCCTCTGGGTCCCCCTCCCCAGGCCGGAGTTGTGATATCTATATCAGTCTGCCCTAAGACCAGACAACAGGGCCCAGTGTGGCTCTAGAGAATTCCCCCTATCCGCCAACGACTAACTGTAAGCGCTCCTCCGCTCATATGCTTCAGCATCTCCTGTGTCCAAACCATTTAGCATCCGATGGGTCGCTTTGCTCTGAGCCATTTAGGCCATGTTGCAATTATAGATGTGTGGCTGTTGGTCGGTGATGAGCTTTGATCTATTTACGGTGAGATGGAATGGAAGGGGGAAGGAGGGAGGGGTCATTTCAGTCTCTTTCTACAAGAGGTTCAGATCACGCACCTCTGACATCGCTTGACATCCACTCTGTAACAGTGGATGATGTGATGCGGTAAGCGTAGTATAAGTCAGTAACTTGCTCCTATGGCAAAACTTTACATTTGTTTATGTGCACTTGTGTGTGTGTGTCCATGTGAGTGTTTGCCTGCATGTGTGTTTCTGTGCGTTCGTGTATCCATGTGTTTATGTCCACAGTACACATACTTACATGTGTGGAGGTGAGGGCTAGCCAAATGTGTCGGACAATCTCCAAACACACAATTAAAGGGTGCTGGTATAAACCCCATCTGTTGAGCTGCCAAAATTCACCAAAGGGCAAAATAGTAAGTGTTGGTGTACAGTTTTAACGCCTTGTCATCTTGGTTCGAAGTGCCTTAGGTGGTGAAAAATGGAAAACAAATGTTCTGCTGACAGCTTTCTTAAGCCCAGGGTGTGTTAGTATTTATATCATAAAGGTGCTAACACATCCTGGTTTACAGGCTGACCATCGCTGGGGGAGTGTGTGTGTGTGTGTGTGTGTGTGTGTGTGTGTGTGTGTGTGTGTGTGTGTGTGTGTGTGTGTGTGGGAACATTCTGCATCTCACACTGTTAATTAGTATAGGAGCTTCTGGTGTTGGATACATTTTGTGATTAAATAATTCTGCTGTGGTGGGAAGTTATTTACTGTCCTATAACTCAAAGTTGGATATTACTGAATTATAACACTACCTTTTTATTTGTGAGTGTTACAGTTATTTTAGATGGGCCCATGGATAGACTAGGCTGTGGCTGGGGAATATATGGTCTCAGGCTGTGGCAAGGGCTGGGGCTGGGGCACGGGTATATGGCTGGGGCTGGGGTAGACAGCTGAGGCCTGGGCTGGAGGTAGAGAATACACTCTTAGAAAAAAAGGTGCTATGCACTCACTAACTGTAAGTCGCTCTGGATAAGAGTGTCTGCTAAATGACTAAAGAATTTAGTCCCCATAGGAGAACCCTTTGAAGAACCCTTTTTGTTTCCAGATAGAACCCTTTTGGTTCTAAGTAGAACCCTTTTGGGTTCCATGTACAGTAGAACCCTTTTCACCAAGGGTTGAGAAACCATGGGGTAGAGGGCTGAGGCGGAGGCTGGAGGTAGAGTTAGAGTATAGGGCTGGGGCTTGTGTCTCTGTCCGTGTCCCTCTCTGTGTTTATGTTTGTAGTGGAGGCTTTAAGCAGGCTAAGTTTTAGTAAAATTCCCTCCTCCGGTCACTGCCCCGCCCCGCCCTGTCACTTGTCTTATTGTCATCATTTGCTTGTGTATTAAAAATTCAAGGGTCACTTGTATGCCATTTGGTGTTTGTCTCCAGTGTACCGGTGTGTCCTTGCTAACTAGTCAATTGTGACCACTTTGCAAAGCTGCGCCGGCGGCGCCTTGGGCGAAAGTGTGATTTCATAATGTTTATCGTGTAGCCTCATGGAAAAATGGTAATGATACCACCCCTGATATGAATAATGAATAACCTCATATCAATTCATAAATCTGGGGGGACGTACAACACATGACAATAAGCAAGCATACAGTATTATTCCTGTCGGTTTCTGTTGGTCTGTCAGACAAAAAGGGAAGGGTTACACACATGAGAAGTGTATAGCACTTTGAGCATTTAATAAGAAACAATAATAATAATAATAATAAAAATAATAATAATAATAATAATAAGACATTATAATAGGGTCATATGGTATGTGCTTATATTTGCTTAAGTCTTATAATGTATTATAACTGCACCATAATGCATTACCTGTCAGCCAAAGTGTAACCAAAGTGTTACATCAAGTAAGAGTAAAGCTAATGTACATACACAACGTAAGGACACAACATTTTATCTTTAGTCACAGAGGTGTACTTCTTTACTCCCCTGACGTGAATGTGTGTAGATGTGTCCTGAGGTGAACCGAGTGTAAACAGCTATGGTTCCTCTCTGATGTTCTAGATGCCTCTCAGTCCTGTGGTCCCATGTCGCGCTGCTACCTTCCTACTGGATTTGTTCCAGCTCAGTGCAGTTAGAGTAGAGTAGTAAAGGCCCATGTGCTCTCATTCATAAACACACCCTACAGGCCTATAGTCCTCAGTGTCGATTATACTGTGAGGGTTAGGTTGAGCCAATGTTAAGGCTCACCTGGGATATAAATAGGGGAAAAAAATTATATAGGTACTCAGATTATATTAAATACACATTGTGTTTCAGTTATATTTTAAGGTAAGCAGTAGCACTTCAGCATACTGTGTATGTAAGTAAACTGAATAGCGTATGTCAGGGCTATTCAATTTAGTGCTGGAGGGCCGAAACACTTCTGTTTTCCATTCTCTCCATCTAATCAGGGACTTTTCAGACCTGGGACACCAGGTGAGTCGACTCTCTGGCCAATCAGTAATATTTCTACTGTAAAAATAAATACTAGTAACATACAGCATTCCAAGGACTAGGCACCCCTTCAACGGCCCTTGGATAAAATGCCAGCATACTTTAACTAGCCTACAATCATATCTAGGATTATCGCAAATCCCGTCATTCCCTTTTAAAAGGTAGCCTATGTGTGCATCCATAATCATGTTTTTCTCGTAACCTCTCATGCAACACAAATACAATCCCTAAACAAAGTGATTGGTAGATGGTGATTTTTGGAGGTCTGCTTTGACCAGCTCATTAATTCAGTTAAATGAAGTGAGAAAGTGGGAATCAGGGTGAACCCAACAGGAAAAACAGCCCTTAAAACCATTTCCTGTGATTTGGTTAATGTGTGCAGAGCAGCTACTCTCTCTCTCTCTCTCTCTCTCTCTCTCTCTCTCTCTCTCTCTCTCTCTCTCTCCTCTCTCTCTCTCTCTCTCTCTCTCTCTCTCTCTCTCTCTCCTCCCTCTATCCCTGTCTCTTCTTCATTCCTTTCATATCCAACCCTCCCTCCCTCCCTCCCTCTCTTTGTCTGTCTCTCTCCATTGCTGGGTCAGTGACTCCTGCTTTCGGTCGGTGCTCAGTCTCGTATCGTCCACCAGCTTGGGGCTGCAAGGGCTTAATGCCTCCTGACACTCCCAGCCTCATCACTCCCCGTCGCATTATTCCAATAATGTAGAAGGATTTCAGGGCCTGGGGATCGCGTGAGGGGATTTAATTAGGAAAACCCAAACAATCTAAACTCATAAAGCCCATTGAGAGACTACAGACGGGAATGTGAACTTGTGCACTGTCCCTGTCAAATAAATTCCAATAAATAGTTGGAGTGTCACAGAAAATGACTGGATGAATGTGTTATGTTCTCTTTAGTCTCACATTTTCACAGAAGTGTCTTCTGAGTTGTGTCTACACTCTTAGAAAAAAAGGTGCTATCTAGAACCTAAAAGGGTTCTTCAGCTGTCCCCTCCCCTTAGGAGAATCCTTTGAATAACCCTTTTTGGTTCCAGGTAGAACCCTTTTGGGTTCCATGTAGAATCCTTTCCACAGAGGGTTCTACATGGAACCCAAAAGGGTTATACGTGGAACCAAAAAGGGTTCTCCTATGGGGACAGCCGAATAACCCTTTTGGAATGCTTTTTTCTAAGAGTGTAGGGAAACAGAAAGTACACGTTTTCGGACTAACATTACCATTTTCAGAAATATCTCTACGAATCTTTCTAGCCAGTAAACAAAATAGTTGGAAATATTTTTGATAAAATAGTTATGTATGCACATGGACAGCTTCTAGAGTGCACATACCTCTGAGTATGCTGATTTATTTGGCCTATGTAACTCTAACTGGTAAGCAGGCCTATAGCAATATCAGTATCTTCTTTAAAGGAGCACCACTCTGAATTGTTGCTTAACCCAAGCAATGACCCTGCCACACACTATATCCATCCCCCCACACCAGATTCACCACAACACTATTACCCTTCTAGGCAAAAGGGATTCACTCATTGCATATCAACCACAGGGCTTTGGAGAACGAAAAGAGAATGAAAAAACGACCAGTGCCTACTCATCTGTTAAAAGCCAAAGTGATCTGGAAAGTTTGTATGGGAGGGTTTTTGACGGTGCCCTGCTGCTTTATCAGTGCAGCACATGCTGCAGGCACTGGCATCCCCTATTGCCTTCCAGGTCATTGGACAGGCTCAGCAGGGAGGGGATGGGGGGGGGGGGCTCCAGTCCCGTGACACGTCCCTGATTCGCAGCTGGACGTGTAACAAGGTATCATAGTAAATGAGTCGGTAAAACATCACTGGTTTGAAGAGCGTGAAAAATTGTCATGATATCATTTGTAATTCCTGATCTGCTGGACTGCCGGTGGTGGTGGAGGAGAGGAGAGGAGAGGAGAGGAGAGGAGAGGAGAGGAGAGGAGAGGAGAGGAGAGGAGAGGAGAGGAGAGGAGAGGAGAGGAGAGGAGAGGAGAGGAGAGGAGAGGAGAGGAGAGGAGAGGAGAGGAGAGGAGAGGAGAGGAGAGGAGAGGAGAGGAGAGGAGAAGAGAGAGAGAGAGAGAGAGAGAGGGCAGCAAGGCTCTGTCTCTGGTAATGAAAGTTTTCATTCCTCTCCTCCCTTACTCTCTCTCTCTCTCTCTCTCTCACAGACTTGCCCCTTAATGCGATAAGGCAATCATTAAGCATACCGTGTGTCTCGGCCGTGTGGGTTATAGGTGTTGTGGCCTTGACACGAGAGCTTTATGACACCTTGTCCTGTTTGGAGATTTGGGTTTTGCTGTTCATCACACATGACTCATTATGAGCAGTCATGATGCTTCAGTTTGGATCGGGGTTTATCCCAATGACTCATTAGCGTTCTCTTGGATTGTCTCTGTCCTACTGAGAAGTAGTAATAGTAGTGATGTGGAGTTGTCCTGAGACAGAGGTTAACTATCCCCTGTTGCTATAGGGTTGTGTTCAGTAGTGAGGAAACATTTAGGAAAAGTGTGAAATGGGCAGGTATTACCTGAACTTAACATCCAATTAGAACACAGGTTATGGGTTTGCGTTGCAAAACATTTTGGTATGGTGTCCCCTTCTGAATACGACCCAGGTTTCAACAGTGTCAAGCCATGCTACAATAAGGACATTTCAGCCAACTGATGAAGAATCTACCCTGGTATATCTTAGACATAACAGCTTCATTTACTCACTAAGTAACATAATAAAAAGATCCCCATCCAAATCTGTCAGTTTAAGCTAGAGATATCCTGGGTTTTTTCAATCCACCACATCCGCCTAAACTCTTCATGCTTTTCTACGTCTGGTGGGAGGACAACACAATATCATTGCGTGACTCTAAGTTTACTTCAACATGATGATTATTACATCCATATTTGCGCATGAAAAGCATTTCCACCGCAATTGTCGTTTAATCTATTTCACCTACAAAAAAGTATCCACACTCGTCTGGCATATTTTGTGTTGTCGACATTAGGACATACTTGCTGTTTCCATCAGGCCTGTCATGAGATTTTTTATGCATCAGTTAATTAATCCACATAAAATGGTTGGATGGAAGCATGGTTAAAGGAAATCATGAAAACGCATTTGACACTTTCTCTATTTTGAAAGTTCTATATCTTGAAAACTTGATTGCTGACATGCAATACATTTTGGGACTATGTCAACAGTGGACTAATGAAACAAATACCAAAATATTGTTTTTGAGTGATATTTTCCTTTAATATTAGATTCTTGAATGATGATATTTTGATGAGATACATAACGTAAAGATATTAATCATGGTTATATGGAAGCCTGTAATTAATTTCCCACTGGGAACACAGATTAATTGGTAGAAATAAGCTTTCAAGTAAACTTTTGTAAGACATTTTGGCAACTCATTTATTCATTTTATTACACAATCATACATGTTGATCTCATTCAACTACAAAAATAGGAATTGTTCCAATATTTCACATTTTACTCAATGATGTATGTCTATGGTTTTGTTTGAAAAGTACAGTAGCCCTGTGCTATTTTTTTTTTTTTTTTTTTTTACTTTTCAGGATGTGTGACAAATGTTTGAAGAATAACATAGCTACATACATTTTGTCAAATCATTACTGTAAAACTTCCATTTATTCTTTGTTTAATACAACAACACGTGGTGTGGATTACCTTTTACTTTGGTAGAAGCTCACATCAATATTGTATTATAGTAGTTTTGCACAAATGGTCATACTGTATTATAATCCATGTATTATATTTGTTCATCAATAAGAAAACCATGACTGTTTCCCCCCCAAAATTACAATAATAAAAGTTCAGCTTATGTAACAGAAATCCCTGACATATTTGAATTCTTCCTTGTGATCTTTAATGTTTCTATGTTTAGACAGTATGTGTGTGTGTGTGTGTGTGTGTGTGTGTGTGTGTGTGCGCACAAGCGTATGTGTGTGTGTTGGAAGGGGTGCTAAGGATGGACAAACACCAGCCGCCTGTCTGCAACCACAATGGAGACCTTGGATCTAAATGTCATGGTTTCATAACGGATCTACTGACATTTGTGTGATGGGATTTAGCTATGGGTTAATGTGGCCAACACTGGCACGCTGCATTGATGTCAGTCTAACCCGGGCCTGTGAAGTCTATCTTTCCATGTTTTTGGGTCCCCCTCCCCTCTCAGAACCATCTCTCAAAGAGATGAATTGGATTCTATGGTGGTTATGGCCAATTAATTTCTCAGGCAAGTCTGTTTGATATGTGGGTTTGTTTTATATCATGTCAATGCGCCTCGGGAGTTGTTATCGTTTAATTTTTTGGGGAGGCGATCGGTATTAAAATCAGAGCCATGTAAATCTAATCAATTATACAGTTTTGCAGATAAAATATTGGTAAATCAAAACACATTTTCCAAAAGTCACAGTATAATGAGAAATTTAAATTGGAAACAGAAACCATTTGTTTATTATAAATGCCAGGGTGAGGTGGTGACTTGCCATCCATAAATTTTGTCGTCCTTTTATGGTCCTTTTATCTCCAGCTACAGCCCTGGCACTAGTTCAAGATTTTTAATGAACCCAGACATCTGAGGCATCAAGCCCGGGTGATGCATTGTCCATTTGGATCAGGGAGTACAGAGGGGGGACAAAGGGGACGCGAGTTAAAAATATGTTTTTTCATATCAAATGTAATATTCCAGTCGCCTTAGACAGCGGTCATTAGATACTTCCTATGACTGAGATTGACAGCAAAATAACACGTCTTCAATATGTATTTCACAGCTAAATGGAATGTGTGTGTCTGTCTGTGTCTGTGTCTGTGTGTGTGTGATGGGAGGGGGTGTCTGTCTTGCTGTCTGTCTTGCTGTCTGTCTGTCTATGTGTGGCAGGTTGACGTTTATTGTCATTAGTCTTGTCCTGGAGGCAGAACTGAGCAATTTCCTCTTAGATAGGCCAGCTGCAATGTCAAAATTGGCTGTATTGTAAAAACTTGTGAAAACAAAAATTTACTTTTTGGTCTTAAATTAAGGTTAGAGTTAGGCATTAGGGTTAGCAGTGTGGTTAAGGTTAGGGCTAAGGTTAGGCTTAATTTTAAAACCAGATTTTATGACTTTGTGGCTGTGCCAGCTAGTGACTACTCTGCAAAGCTGCCTCCAGAACAAGATTCATTATGAAAAATGCTAACCTGCCTGTATGTGTGTAGCAATGGGTTGACTTGAATCAAAAAAGAATAACTCTTTGCTACAAGGAGACAGAAAACCCCCACTGTACCCCGCCCCCGCCTCCCCTCCTCCTGCTCTGGCGCGACCCGGTGTCGGCTGCTTTCTTGGGCTCAGGGGTTCCTATGGGAGACCAGAATGGAAGTCGAGCATCTTGCTGTGATCCAAAGGTAGTGTGCCAAATGCTATCAAAACTGGATTAGTAGCTTGCAATTGGTGGTGGTGGTGGGGGGGGGGTTGGGGGTAATGCCAAGCAACCCACGAGTGGAATTTTTAAAACTACATTGCTTTTTTGTCTTGGATATGAAAAGGACAGACAGAGAGTACAATGAAATCTAACAGCAACAATTGAAAATGTGACTTATTACCCATAATAAACATAATACTAGTAGCATACTGTAAGTTATTATCAATTATGTTAAATATGCACCCACACAATATCAGTGTTATATCAATTACTATGTGTAGTCTGATAGTTCACATTGACTTGTCTGAATTTAATTTAATTATTTAGTTAAATGAGCTGACTGTTGTGTATTCTAAAGGTACAATGATGAATTATATTGTGATCCCTATTGTAGAATTCCGAAGGTCATATTTCCTCAACACATTTGTCAGCTGTTGTTTGGATTTTTTATCTAACTATGGCAGTGCATTTGTGTTAAAGTAATTGGTTCATATTGACTAACTAACATTTGTGTTGTATTATCAAATAATTTATGGGGGAAATAATTTAACAATTATTGGGGTTATGTACGTATACAGTACACTGTAGGAGATAATAATGTACAGTAAGTGGGGTAGCACTGGGTTGTTCAGCTATCCATTGATATTACTTTTTCCACTCATCACTGTAGTGTAGAAGGCTTAATTAGGAAGAGGAACAGTAGACAGTGCATTACTGACTAACCTTTATAACAGGTTTTGCCATACCTTCCACTTCAATAAACATTTTTTACAACCCTTTTTAGTAAACTGTCTCTTCAAACAAAAGAGAAATCCATAAACTGTTTCCTAAAACTTTCAAACAACAGTACAACCTTGTAATCTGATACGTTACCCTGGACCACAGTGTCCAAGGAACACTCATATTTTACTACTACTGGTCCCTGGCACCTCCAAGCAGGGGGTACTAAAACTGGGATACCACCAAACTACACTAAATTAGCTCAAGGCATCTTCAAATAGATGTATGTGTATTTTTCTCTCATCATCTTCAGGTACAGTACTATAGACCTAACAATACAGTATGTCACGGTGAGCATGAGAGCACGCGCCCAGGCGTCCGTCCTTTGAATGCTGACATTTGGAGCGAATCCCCTGCTGACTTAATCCTGGCAAATATTGCGTGTCATTTGTGCTCCATACACGGACCTGGCTGACGGTAGTGGTAGTAATTCACCACTGCTGTGAGAGGGGACACCCGGGGTGCTGTGCCGTGCTGGTGCTGTAAGCTCTCTGTCTCGCTCTCCCTCTGTTACTTACCGTGTCACTCGCTCTTATCCTTTTCCATTTCTCTCGCTCTATATCTCTATTGTTCTCTCTCTGACTATTGATAGCCTCTCCCATCCTCAGTCTCTTACTCCCTGTGTCCTTATAATGTAGCCTCTCTCTCTCTCTCTCTCTCTCTCTCTCTCTCTCCATTTTTCCTATCATGAGCAGCAGGTCACTAGCATAGCTGGGGAGAAGGGCCATCTGTGAAGTAGGACACAACCAATGAATGACAATCTAGTAAATTAATGAGCAAGTACTGTACATTTTAAGTAATACATACATTTAAATAAATGTATCTTTGCTGGGTTTTATTTTATTTTATTGGTGGCTTAATAGAATAATGATGAACAGAATAATGATCAATCGATATTCTTTACAGAAAACTATTTGCCACAATCATTAGACTTAGTTTGCAGAATGCAACATACAATGAGGTAATAAAACTTTAATCTTTGTCAAATTTACTAAACATCAGCTATTTTTTTTCTATCACACCGACCTACCTTATGACTGTACTACACAAACTGTGTTGTAGCCTGATGTGAATGACACTTGAAGCTGTATAATTTTCTTCACTGTAAATAGTATTTACCTTTAATGTCATGTGCCACGAGGAATCCGCCCCTTCTGCCTCAGAGGTAAATCAGAGCTCATCGATTGCTCAAAAGAAATACACCGGTAGCCAATACCGCTTGCCTATAGAAAAACGTGGAAACAACATGGCGCAGTCCATAACCCGAGATGTCAGACGAGTTGTCCCACACATTGAGTTAGAAATTCTACTCTCAATGCTGTTGTGAACTAGGCTTTGTGTGACTACAAATTACTACGAGCTCCAGTAAACAGAAACGGAGCTCTTGGCAACAGTTTGGGAAGGCCCTTTCCTGTTTCAGCATGACAATGCCACCATGCACAGAAATGGTTTGTCGAGATTTTAGTCCTGCACAGAGCCCTGACCTCAACCCCATCGAACACCTTTGGGATGAATTGGAACGCCGACTGCGAGCCAGGCTTACTCACCCAACATCAGTGCCCGCCCTCACTAATACTCTTGTGGCTGAATGGAAGTCCCCGCAGCAATGTTCCAACATCTAGTGGAAAGCCTTCCCAGAAGAATGTAGGCTGTTAAAGCAGCAAAGGGGGGACGTAATTCATATTAATGCCCAGGACTTTGGAATGAGATGTTCGTCAGTTGTCCACATACATTTGGTCATGTAGTGTATTAGGGGTATGAACGTTCAATCGTTAAGGAAATTAGGATCGTTAAGAAAAAATCCCTAATGTTAGTAGGAGGAGAACATTACAATTTTTTTGCTACTTTAGGGCCATTCCACGGTAAGAGAGTGATGTGTAGACTCACTTATTCACTTTAAAATGTATGCCAAGCAAAAACAATTGAATGCAAAGTTTAACAAACCATACACCTACACTGAGTATACAAAACATTAAGGACACCTGCTCTTTCCATGACATAGACTGACCAGGTGAAAGCTATGATCCCTTCATGATGTCACTTGTTAAATCCACTTCAATCAGTGTATATGAAGGGGAGGAGACAGGTTAAGGAAGGATTTTTAAGCCTTGAAACAATTGAGACCTGGACTGTGTATGTGTGCCTTTCAGAGGGTGAATGGGCCAGACAAAAGGACATCCAGCCGACTTGACACAACTGAGGGAAGCGTTGGAGAATGGCGCCGGAGGGGATGGCTGCCGTTTTATGGGCTCCTAACCAACTGTGGTATTTTGTTAGTTTTTTTCGCATTGTTTGTAACTTATTTGGTACAGTTGCTGGTACCATCTCTTATGACCGAAAAGAGCTTCTTGACATCAGAACAGCGATTACTCACCTCGAACTGGACTAATATTTTTTCTTTAATGAGTCCGACGCGAAGGATGTATTGCTCTCCGGAGACCAGGCCCAAATCCCCATCATTTGCATGAACAAAAGGCGGAAATACAGAGGGAGAAGCTCGGGGTACCTTGTTAGGATTCATAGGTAAGTGAGTAAATCGCCATTACCATCGGTTCTATTGACCAACGTGCAATCACTGGAAAACAAACTCGATGATCTACGGTCGAGACTATCCTACCAACGGGACATTAAAAACTTGAATATCATGTGTTTCACCAAGTTGTGGCTGAACGACGACACGGATAATATAGAGCTGGCTGGGTTTTCCTGCATCGGCAGGACAGAGCAGCTACGTCTGGTAAGATGAGGGGCGGGGATGTATGTCTATTTGTCAATAACAGCTGGTGCGCGATGTCTAAAATTAAAGAAGTCTCTAGGTATTGCTCGCCTGAGGTAGAGTACCTCATAAGCTGTAGACCACACTATATACCAAGAGAGTTCTCATCTATATTATTCATAGCCGTCTATTTACCACCACAAACCAATGCTGGCACTAATACCACACTCAACGAGCTGTATAAGGCCATAAGCAAACAAGAAAATGCTCATCCAGAAGCAACACTCCTAGTGGCCGGGGACTTTAATGCAGGCAAACTTAAATCCGTTTTACCAAATTTTTTACCAGCATGTCACATGCTCAACCAGAGGAAAGTTAATCTAGACCACCTTTACTCCGCACACAGAGACAAATACAAAGCTCTCCCTCGCCCTCCATTTGGCAAATCTGACCATAATTCAATCCTCCTGATTTCTGCTTACAAGCAAAAACTAAAGCAATAAGTACCAGTGACTCACTCAATACAGAAGTGGTCAGATGACCTGGATGCTACGCTACAGGACTGTTTTGCTAGCACAGACTGGAATATGTTCCGTGATTCATCCAATGGCATTGAGGAGTATACCACCTCAGTCACCGGCTTCATCATTAAGTGCATTGATGAGGTCGTCCCCACAGTGACCGTACGTACATATCCCAACCAGAAGCCATGGATTACAGGCAACATCCGCACTGAGCTAAAGGCTAGAGCTGCCACTTTCGAGCTGGACACTAATCCGGACGCTTATAAGAAATCCCGCTATGCCCTCAGGCGAACCATCAAACAAGCAAAGCGTCAATACAGGACTAAGATTGAAACCTACTACACCGGCTCTGACGCTCGTCGGATGTGGCAGGGCTTGCGAACTATTACGGACTACAAAGGGAAACCCAGCCGCGAGCTGCCCAGTGACGCAAGCCTACCAGATGAGCTAAATGCCTTTTATGCTCGCTTCGAGGCAAGCAACACTGAAGCATGCATGAGAGCACCAGCTGTTCCGGATGACTGTGTGATCACGCTTTCCGTAGCTGATGTGAGCAAGACCTTTAAACAGGTCAACATTCACAAGACCGCGGGGCCAGACGCATTACCAGGGCATTTACTCAGAGCATGCGTGGTCAAACTGGTAAGTGTTTTTACTGACATTTTCAACCTCTCCCTGACAGAGTCTGTAATACCCACATGTTTCAAGCAGACCACCATAGTCCCTGTGCCCAAGAATGTGACGGTAACCTGCCTAAATGACTACTGCCCCGTAGCACTCACGTCGGTAGCCATGAAGTGCTTTGAAAGGCTGGTCATGGCTCACATCAACAGCATCATCCCGGAAACCCTAGATCCACTCCAATTCACATACCGCCCCAACAGATCGACAGATGACTCAATCTCAATCGCACTCCACGCTGCCCTTTCCCACCTGGACAAAAGGAACACCTATGTGAGAATGCTGTTCATTGACTACAGCTCAGCATTAAACACTATAGTGCCCACAAAGCTCATCACTAAGCTATGGACCCTGGGACTAAACACCTCCCTCTGCAACTGGATCCTGGACTTCCTGATTGGCCGCCCCCAGGTGGTAAGGGTAGGCAACAACACATCTGCCACGCTGATCCTCAACACCGGGGCCCCTCAGGGGTGCGTGCTTAGACCCCTCCTGTAATCCCCATTCACCCACGACTGCGTTGCCAAGCACGACTCCAACACCATCATTAAGTTTGCTGACGACACAACAGTGGTAGGCCTGATCACCGACAACGATGAGACAGCCTATAGGGAGGAGGTCAGAGACCTGGCAACCTCTCCCTCAAAGTGAGCAAGACAAATGAGATTATTGTGGACTACAGGAAAAGTAGAGTATATTACATTATATTGTACTCTACTCATGTGTGCTCTAATTTTCTGTACTCTACTGTACTGTACTCTACTGCAACTGTGGTTTGTGACTACAATGATTTCCCATTGTGGCCAATTCAATTGCAGTCTTTCTGTTACAGATTTTTTGGTCACATTAGGTAGGTTTCCATACAATTGGCGACAGATTTTCATTGCTTTTATTCTAAAATCTGCACAAAGAAAATATGTACAAATGTTATTGGTCACATGCACCGAATATAACAGGTGTAGACTTTACTGTGAAATGCTTACTTACAAGCCCATTCCCAACAATGCAGAGTTAAAAAGAAAAGTATTTGCTAACTAAAAAAAGGAATAGTAACACAATAAAAACAATAATGAGGCTATATGACTTGGTAATTGTATTCCTTGTAATGTGCAGGGGTACGAGGTAATTGAGGTAATACTGTATGTACTTATGGGTAGGGGTAAAGTGATTAGGCAATCAGGATATATAATAAACAGAGTAACGATAGCGTATATGAAAGTGTGTGTGTGTGAGTGTGTGGCGTCTATGTACAGTGTGTGTGTGTGTGTGTGAGCGTATGTCGTGTGTGTGTGCGTTGTAGAGTCAGTACTAATAATAATATGCCATTTAGCAGACGCTTTTATCCAAAGCGACTTACAGTCATGCGTGCATACATTTTTTTTGTGTATGGGTGGTCCCGGGGATCGAACCCACTACCTTGGCGTTACAAGCGCCGTGCTCTACCAGCTGAGCTACAGAGGACCACTAGTGTAGAATGTGTGAGTGTCTGGGTAGAGTCTAGTGAGTGTGGATACAGTAGAGCCAGTGCAAGGGAGTCAGTGCAAAATCAATTTGCGCGGGATCAATATAAATTGTCCAGGCAGCCATTTGATTAACTGTTCAGCAGTCTTGTGGTTTGGGGGTAGAAGCTGTTCAAGTGCCTTTTGATCCCACACTTGGTGCTCTGGTACCGCTTGCTGTGCGGTAAAAGAGAGAAAAGTCTATGACTTGGGTGGCTGGAATCTTTGACAATTTTTAGGGCCTTCCTCTGACACCGCCTGGTGTAGAGATCCTGAATGGCAGGGAATTCTGCCCCAGTTTTTTACTGGGCCATATGCACTACCCTCTGTAGCGTATTGCAGTCTCACGTAGGTTTTCCTTTTGTCCAGGTGGGAAAGGGCAGTGTGGAGCGCTATAGATATTGCGTCATCTGTGCATCTGTTGGGGTGGTATGCGAATTGGAGTGGGACCAGGGTTTCTGGGATGATGGTGTTGATGTGAGCCATAATGACCAACTTTTCAAAGCATTTCATGGCTACAGATGTGAGTTTCATGGTGCGGTAGTCATTTTGACAGGTTAACTTGGCGTTCTTAGGCACAGGGACTATGGTGGTTTGCTTAAAACATGTAGGTCAGGGTTCTTCAATTCCGGTCCTGGAGGGCCGAGACACCTCTGTTTTTCATCCTCTCCTTCTAATCAGGGGCTAATTCAGACCTGGGACACAAGGTGAGTGCAATTAACTACCAGGTAGAAATAAAAAACAGAAGTGTTTCGGCCCTCCAGGACCGGAATTGAATAACCCTGATGTAGGTGTTACAGACTGGGTCAGAGAGAGGTTGAAAATGTCAGTGAAGTCACTTGATAGCTTGTCAGCGCATGCTTTGAGTACGCGTCCTGGTAATACGTCTGGCCCTGCGGCCTTGTGAATGTTAACCTGTTTAAAGGTCTTACTCACATAGGCTACGGAGAGCCTAATCATACAGTCGTCCGGAACAGCTGGTGCTCTGATGCATGCTTCAGTGTTGTTTGCCTCAATGCGAGCATAGACGGTATTTAGCTCGTCTGGTAGCCTTGCATCAATGGGCAGCTCTCGGCTGGGTTTCCCTTTGTAATCTCCCGAGTGGTGCAGTGGTCTAAGGCACTGCATCGCAGTGCTAGCTGTGCCACTAGAGATCCTGGTTCGAATCCAGGCTCTGTCGTAGCCGGCCGCGACCGGGAGACCCATGGGGCGGCGCACAATTGGCCCAGGGTAGGGGAGGGAATGGCCGGCAGGGGATGTAGCTCAGTTGGTAGAGCATGGCGTTTGCAACGCCAGGGTTGTGGGTTCGATAAAATAATGTATGCGCTAACTGTAAGTCGCTCTGGATAAGAGCGTCGACTAAAATGTAAATGTAATCTGTGATAGTTTGCAAGCCCTGCCACATCTGACGACCGTCAGTAGGTGTAGTAGGATTCGATCTTAGTCCTGTATTGACGCTTTGCCTGTTTGATGGTTCATCGGAGGGCTTAGTGGGATTTCTCATAAGTGTCCTGCTCCATTGAAGCGGCAGCTGTAGCCTTTAGCTCAGTGCGAATGTTGCCTGTAATCCCTGGCTTCTGGTTGGGATATGGTATGGTCAATGTGGGGACAACATCATCAATGCACCGGTGAATGATGTGGTAAACTCAATGCCATCGGATGAATCCCAAAACATATTCCAGTCTGTGCTAGCAAAACAGTCCTCTGGCTTAGCATCCGGTTCATCGGACCAATCCCGTATTGAGCGCATCACTGGTACTTCCTGTTTGAGTTTTTCTTTGTAAGCAGGAATCAGGCGGATAGAGTTATGGTCCAAGGCCGGGGGAGAGCTTTGTATGCGTCTCTGTGTGTGGAGTAAAGGTGATCTAGAGTTTGTATCCCTCTAGTTGCACAAGTGACATGCTGGTAGAAATATGTTAAAACGGATTTCAGTTTCCCTGCCTTAAAATCACCGGCCGCTAGGATGAGCATTTTGGGCTTTTGGCCCTATACCAGTCCCTCCAAGATTCTGCGATCGCATAATTCAATGCAAAATCAACCAATCAGTGCATATTATGCGAGAGCTCGCAATTTTGACCAATCCCTGCACTTTTAGCGTATAAAAGGGTCCAATCAAAAGCGGGTTCGTAATTTGACCAATTACTGCACTGTTACCGTGGAAAATGGCCCAATCCAACCACACGTCAACAACGTTTTTTCCCCCTGACCTGTCAGCGTATTCACGTGCGAAGATGATGGCTGATTGTTGATGTCTGACAGGCAGTACAATGAACAGAAATCAATCTCATTTGCCAACAAAAATAACAGCTAAAGACTGCGCGAAACAATTTCCAAATGTTTTACATGAAAGTGGGGGGAAATTGTTTTGCACTCCGTGCAACGTTGTGCTAGAACACAAGAGAAAGTTGACAATCAACAGTCACTTCGAATCAGCAAAGCATGAGAATGTCAGAACAGTTCGCACAGCAGTGTCAGATCACCATGACTGAAGTGGTAGCAGGGAAGACTGGCAAGCGCTGAACAGATCAAGGGCCTCCTGTAGCTCAGTTTGTAGAGCATGGTGCTTGCAACGCCAGGGTTGTGGGTTCGATTCCCACGGGGGGCCAGTATGAAAAATGTATGCACTCACTAACTGTAAGTCGCTCTGGATAAGTGCGTCTGCTAAATGACTAAAAAAAAAAATATATAATAATTTTAACAAAATAATATGTGAGTGGAGTTTTACTCCGCTAACCTTGGCTTTAGTAGGGTGGTCTGCACTCTGCTCTCCCCAGTCTGTCTATGTAGTGCAATTTGTCAGCTTTGCCATTTTAAACTCTCTGCAAACGTAATACGGATCACGAATGCACAATCTTTCTGGATGTTTTAGAAATGGTAATTCTGTTTTAAAAGTACATATCAACCACAATACTCTATTTTTACGTTTTCAAAATGCCCCTTTCCAAAAGTGATCACCCCTCAATGAGGCAGTTTCTGCAACTTCTTGCAGGGAAGCCAGTGGCAGTCATCTTTGATGAAACTCCAGATGTTGAAGGAGTCCAAGATGGCGTAGTAGTGCAGTTGTGTTTTTATCGTATGTCTGTAAATAGCCTGTAAATACCCTATTTTTCTGTATTTTTCGTACATATTTCCCTATCAGACTTTTCATCCTTCTACAAAATATACTTTCCTGCAACCCGCCTCACTCAATGTGGAACGGATTCTATTATTGACTTACCTTTATCTAGAATCTAGAATCTCCAGTTGAAACTAGCTAGCCAGCTAACTAGCTACTTGCTATTAGCCACAGCTAGCGGTATTTCACCCAGAACATTGGATTTTTTTCTGCAGGATTAATTTTAATGACTGGACATTAATCACCGGATATTCGGCCAGTCTGCACAGCGCGTTATCGACCCAGAACATATCAGTTTTTCCGCCGGAATCACTGAATCACTGGACCTTTAACTCCGGATTCATCGCTACCAGCTAGCTACAACAAAACGGACGCTGTGGTCTGGCTAATCATCCTGAGCTAGGCCCATCTCCCGGCTATCTACCTCTCTGTCAACCGGACGGGACCACCTAGTGTTGACACGGAGCCCTGCCAATCCTACACGACTGGTCTGCCGACGAAATCGTCTGATGTGGTTACGACGTTAACCACGAAGATTCCATCCATCTGCTAGCCCTGGCCCGCTAGCACACGCTAGCCGTGGCCTCTTACTCACTAGTGCTTTACCACCGGACCTTATGATAACTCAGCTATACAGCTGATGTCTGCTGGACTGTTCCTTTTTACGGTACTACATCCTGTTTATGTTTAGCCTCAGCCCAAACATGGTTAGTTTATTGTTGTTTCGGTTATTTCTAATTGTACTATATCACTGTAGACCCCCCAGCCTAGCTAAACCTACCTTAGATAGCTCCTTTGCCCCTCCCCCTATACACGCGGAGACCGACTCAATTGATGCCTCCAGCGATGCTATCTCTTTCATTGTTACCCAACGCTTAGGTTTACCTCCACTTTACTCATATCCTTCCATATCCTTGTCTGTACATAATGCCCTGAATCTTTTCCATAACACCCGGAAATCTGCCCCCTTTATTCAATGTACCCAACGCACTAGAAGACCAGTTCTTAAAGCCTTTAGCCGTATCCTTATTCTAGTCCTCCTCTGTTCCTCTGGTGATGTAGAGGCTAACCCAGGCCCTGCAGCCCTCAGTATCACTCCTACTCCCCAGGCGCTATCATTTGATGACTTCTGTAATCGCAAAAGTCTTGGTTTCTTGCACATAAATATCAGAAGTCTACTTCCTAAGTTTGAGTTATTCACTGCGTTAGCACACTCTGCCAACCCTGATGTTCTAGCAGTGTCTGAATCCTGGCTCAGGAAGGCCACCAAAAATTCTGAAATTTCCATCCCCAACTATAACATTTTCCGTCTAGATAGAACTGCCAAAGGGGGTGGAGTTGCAATGTACTGTAGAGATAGCCTGCAGAGCTCTATCATACTATCCAGGTCTGTGCCCAAACAGTTTGAGCTTCTACTTCTAAAAATCCACCTTTCCAGAAATAAGTCTCTCACTGTTGCCGCTTGCTACAGACCCCCTCAGCCCCCAGCTGTGCCCTGGACACCATATGTGAATTGATTGCCCCCATTTATCCTCAGAGTTTGTACTGCTTGGTGACCTAAATTGGGATATGCTTAATACCCCAGCCATCCTACAATCCAAGCTAGATGCCCTCAACCTCACGCAAATTATCAACGAACCTACCAGGTACAACCCTAAATCCGTAAACATGGGTACCCTCATAGATATCATCCTGACTAACATACCCCTCTAAATACACCTCAGCTGTCTTCAACCAGGATCTCAGCGATCACTGCCTTATTGCCTGCGTCCGTAACGGGTCCGCGGTCAAAACGACCACCCCTCATCACTGTCAAACGCTCCCTAAAACACTTTAGCGAGCAGGCCTTCCTAATTGACCTGGCCCAGGTATCCTGGATGGATATAGATCTCATTCCGTCAGTATAGGATGCCTGGTTGTTCCTTAAAAGTAATTTCCTCTCAATCTTAAATAAACATGCCCCATTCAAAAAATACAGAACTAAGAACCGATAAAGCCCCTGGTTCTCCTCAGACTTGACTGCCCTTGACCAGCACAAAAACATCATGTGGCGTACAGCATTAGCATCAAATAGCCCCCGCGATATGCAACTTTTCAGGGAAGTTAGGAACCAATATACACAAGCAGTCAGGAGAGCAAAGGCTAACTTTTTCAAACAGAAATTTGCATCCTGTAGCACTAACTCCAAAAAGTTTTGGGACACTGTAAAGTCCATGGAGAATAAGAGCACTTCCTCCCAGCTGCCCACTGCACTGAGGCTAGGAAACACTATCACCACCGATAAATCTACAATAATCGAGAATTTCAACAAGCATTTTGCTACAGCTGGCCATGCTTTCCATCTGGCTACCACTAACCCGGCCACCAACTCTGCACCCTCTGCTGCAACTTGCCCATGCCCCCCGCTTCTCCTTCACACAAATTCAGACAGCTGATGTTTTGAAAGCGCTGCAAAATCTGGACCCCTACAAATCAGCTGGGCTAGACAATCTGGACCCTTTCTTTCTAAAACTAGCCGCCGAAATTGTCGCAACCCCTATTACTAGTCTGTTCAACCTCTCTTTCATAACGTCTGAGATCCCCAGAGATTGGAAAGCTGCCGCGGTCATCCCCCTCTTCAAAGGGGGTGACACTCTAGATCCAAACTGCTAGAGACCTATATCCATCCTGCCCTGCCTTTCGAAAGTATTTGAAAGCCAAGTTAACAAACAGATCACCGACCATTTCGAACACCACCGTACCTTCTCCGCTATGCAATCCGGTTTCCGAGCTGGTCACGGGTGCACTTCAGCCACGCTCAAGGTCCTAAACGATATTATAACCGCGATTGATAATAGACAGTACTGTGCAGCCGTCTTCATCGACCTGGCCAAGGCTTTCGACTCTGTCAACCACCGCATTCTTATTGGCAGACTAAATAGCCTTGGTTTCTCAAATGACTGCCTCGCCTGGTTCACCAACTACTTCTCAGATAGAGTTCAGTGTGTCAAATCGGAGGGCCTGTTGTCTGGACCTATGGCAGTCTCTATGGGGGTGCCACAGGGTTCAATTCTTGGGCCGACACTTTTCTCCGTGTATATCAATGATGTCGCTCTTGCTGCTGGTGACTCTCAGATCCACCTCTACGCAGACGACACCATTTTGTATACATCTGGCCCTTCATTGGACACTGTGTTAACAAACCTCCAAACGAGCTTCAATGCCATACAACAATCCTTCAGTAGCCTCCAACTGCTCTTAAACACTAGTAAAACTAAATGCATGCTTTTCAATCGAACGCTGCTGGCACCCGCCCACCCGACTAGAATCACCACTCTCGACGGGTCTGACCTAGAGTATGTGGACAACTACAAATACCTAGGTGTCTGGTTAGACTGTAAACTCAACTTCCAGACTCACATAAAGAATCTCCAATCCAAAGTTAAATCTAGAATCGGCTTCCTATTTCGCAACAAAGCCTCCTTCACTCATGCTGCCAAACATGCCCTCGTAAAACTGACTATCCTACCGATCCTTGACTTCGGCGATGTCATTTACAAAATAGCCTCCAACACTCTACTCAGCAAATTGGATGTAGTCTATCACAGTGCCATCCGTTTTGTCTCCAAAGCCCCATACACTACCCACCACTGTGACCTGTACGCTCTTGTTGGCTGGTCCTCACTACATGTTCGTCGTCAAACCCACTGGCTCCAGGCCATCTATAAATCACTGCTAGGCAAATCCCGCCTTATCTTAGCTCATTGGTCACCATAGCAGCACCCACCCGCAGTCTGCGCTCCAGCAGGTATATCTCACTGGTCATTCCCAAAGCCAACACCTCCTTTGGCCGCCATTCCTTCCAGTTCTCTGCTGCCAATGACTGGAACGAATTGCAAAAATCTCTGAAGCTGGAGACTCTTATCTCCCTCAATAACTTTAAGCATCAGTTGTCAGAGCACCTTACCGATCACTGCACCTGTACACAGCCCATCTGAAATTAGCCCACCCAACTACCTCATCCCTATATTGTTATTTATTTTGCTCTTTTGCACCCCAGTATCTCTATTTGCACATAATCTCTTGCACATCTAGCATTCCAGTGTTAATACTATTGTAATTATTCTGCACTATAGCCTATTTATTGCCTTACCTCCATAACTTGCTACATTTGCACACACTGTATATATATTTTCTGTTGTATTTCTGACTTTATGTTTTTTACCCCATATGTAACTCTGTGTTGTTTTTATTGCACTGCTTTGCTTTATCTTGGCCAGGTCGCAGTTGTAAATGAGAACCTGTTCTCAACTGGCTTACCTGGTTAAATAAAGGTGAAATAAAAAAATAATAAATAAAAAATAAATAAAAAATCGCACCACTTGAAAAGGATACCTCGGGGAGAATTCTTGCCTACCTCGCAGAGACAGTGTTTCTGGAGCAGTGCAACCATTCAACAGTTTCCATGGCGGTGGTGAAATGTCTACATGACTACAATATCTTCAATGATGACGTCATTGTCTTTGACACAGACAATGCTGCGTTCATGAAGAAAGCCTACAAAGCTGCACTTCAGTCATTGTTTCCCAACTCCCTGCACATAACATGCATGGCTCACATCATGAATCTGATAGGGAGTGCTTTCCGCAAATCTTTTGATCAGCAAGACGCTACGTTTTTTCAGATGTTTTACCAGGCAGGGGCACGCAAAATAAGATACCTTACCTTCCTCACCACCAAACTGGCAGCCTACATTTTTTGTAAGCTGTGATGCCATTTCACAGTGAGTATAAGTAATACTCTTTTTTATTCCTTGTCATTCACAGGTGTGTGGCCGAAGTGCACCACAGTCTGTAGAGAAACTCCATGAGATGCTACAAGACCAAGAGCTGGTTCAGTCGCTGCATATTCAGTTGAACATCAATGCAGACAAGTGCAAAGTCATCCTGCAGTTTCTCGACATCTTCCAGAGCAGACGCCCTGTGACAACAAATATCTTTCACTATTTAGAGGACTTGCAGATGAACATTGCAGCCAACAAAGAACTACAGTATGAGGCTTGTTCACACTACTTTGACGCAGTTGACGACTTGCCCATTGCTGTGAAAACAAAAATCTTGAGCACTGTTGAAGAGGCATACAGCAATGCAGAGGAAAAACGTACAAAGTACATGTCAGATGGACAGCCTGCCATGGAGTTCCTCCAAGAAGTTAGGGTGTTTGACCCACGTCACATTGCATTTATGGATGACAGAGTGTCCAGCTACAAGGCTATTCCAGGCTTCAGTAAGGTACTGAGAGATGAACTGGATGCCTACTTGACTAATGTAGGACAAGCAGCACTGAGAACCACAGTGAGTGGGGTGGTGGATTTGGATATCTTCTTGGATGGACTTCAAGAGAGACTTCCTGTGCTGAGCACCCTGGCCAAACGCTACAAAGATGCAGTCTCAAACTCAGCTGATGCTGAGCAAAGCAACAGTATCTACAAGCTTGTGTTGTCCAGCCGTAGGCGATCAACCTCTAACAACAACCTACGAGCCTTGGTCTTCATGTACCACAACCAACGACTCCGCAGTGGAGCAGTTGATATGGAGGAGGATACTGAGGATGAAATGGATGATTACATTGAGATATAGGCCTAGATGAGCTAGGCCCTTGGTCACCCCCCACCTTTCGTTATGTTCAGAAAAAGAGCTGTGTTTGTTCAAAAAAAAGAAACAGCCCAAAAGAGCACTTTGTCTCTAGTTATTTTCATGGAAGATGAACTTGAGATATAATATGTCTTAATTGCAGATTCGACCCCAGGTGTTTATTTTGTCCTAGTTTAATCTTTCTTACTACCTACAGATTATGGGGGCATGCTTTTTTTATGTTGGAACTAGCTTCCACCCCTTTTTTGTTCAGAAAAAGAGCTGTTTGTTCAGGAAAATGAACAAAATTGAGCACTTTAAATGTTTCTAATTGTTTTTGTATTATGTATTTTGCTTAAAATCGTCCTAAAACTGAGCACATATTAATTTTGTATTGCTTTATATGAAATTAACGTGAAAAGAAACATTGCAAAATGTATCGCAGAATTTCTGAAAAGCTGCTGCAAAATCAGAACTACAGATGAAAACTCTCTTGGTAAAAAGTATGGTCTACATCTACATGTATTTTAACTTGGGCAGGCAGATCCTCGAGACTTCCTTAATATTAGAGATTGCGCACTAGCTGTTGTTAATAAAGACACATACACCACCCCCCTGATTTTACAGGACTCTGCTGTTCTGTCCTGCCGAGTCATGTCCTTGTTCAGCCATGACTCAGAGAAGCATAGTATGTTACAGTTCTTAATGTCCCATTGATAGGATAGTCTCCAATGAATCTAGTCCAGTTTATTCCCCAGCAATTGCACATTTGCCAATAGAACAGAGGGTAGAGGATATTTATTCTAGGGATGTGACAAATGGACAATTTTGTTTAACGTTTAAACTGCCATTTTTTAAATTGGTTTTTCATTAAAATTATCAGAAAAAATCATAACATTCCACATCAATTTACAATGTAGAATAATAGTCCTATTACATATGTAAGAAATTAAGTTATATAGACCGTAACCTTTTACAGATAGAATGAAGCTACTGTAACATGTCAATAGCAACAATGTATAACTTTTCAGACAATTTTAAAAAGTGTGGCATCTGAAGAGTCTGCTCTGGCATTTAATGTTCTATTGTTTTCCTGACAACAATAAACGCTGCTGATTGATGTGCTGCTGTGATGTTTATTATGCTGTTTTTAATGGTGGGATAGCTAGGTGTGCTTTCTTTCTACTTAATGTCTTGGTAAGTCACAGTATTTAAAGTATTTAAAATACTTTTTTACACTCTCTTAGAAAGAAAGGGGCTATCTAGAACCTTAAAGGGTTCTTCGGCTGTCCCCATAGGAGCACCCTTTGAAGAACCCTTTTGGTTGCAGATCAAAAAGGGTTCTCCTATGGGGAGAGCCGAAGAACCCTTTTGGAACCCTTTTTTTCTAAGAGGAGAAAGTGGTCTGAATGCAGGCAGGCTGTACGCAGCAGCTCAATATTATTTGATTCACAGTTCTGGTCTCCAAGTGATGGAAGTTAGTCCCGCTTCAGAAGCAGCATTACTTTAAAGACAAGTAAAATGCTGTTTATCTCCGGAGAAGGTTTAAAAAGCAGTAGTGTGGCCTACCCTAACAGACAAACAAACATGCTGTAGCCGAGGCGCTTTCAAGGGGCCACATTCCATTATATCTGAAAAGGGTAATCGATACAGGCTACCGGTAGCCTACTGTAATTTCATATTATGAGACAAAAACACCCCCACCAACTCAGCAACGAAGAGTACCCCGTGCTCGCAAGACTGGCCCGAAGAAACCTCTGTATCCTGTATCGGTCCCATGAATAAACTATAATATTCTACAGGCAACAGACCGAAGACTGAACACACACTTGCATCATTAGCAAAGAGCAGGCAGGCCAGCACTAAGGAGAGAGAGGAGGGGCAGGCAGAACCGTGCGCATATGACTTGGTAATCTACATCTCGCAATGTCTAACTCTTGCATGCTTTACAAATTCACCAAAGTAGCCTAAAGTTTGCCTCTTCCTCTCTGGTTTTATTTAAATTACGTAACTTTCCACAGGCCTTTATAGCTATATTGTCTAGTTAGGATATAACACAGAAAATAATTTCTTTTGTGGTAATTGCACTGTGATTTTAATTATGTGGGGAAAACATTGTTTTTGGTTAGGGATTTTTCTTAATGTTAAACATCCCAACTTAATTTCAACGTTCACACCCCTAATGTATTCATTTGCCACTGTAGTCTCATCAGGGTGCCCGCGCATCAGCCTCTATAGTGGCGTCGTCGCCATCTTCAAGTGTCGGGGATTAGGGCCTGGTCCGGGATAATTAATATGTCTTTCGACTCTGACTCATTGAAGTAGATGTCTTCATGCAAATCGAGGTTAGTGATAGCTGTTCTGATGTCCAGAAGCTCTTTTTGGTCATAGGAAATGATGGTGGAAATATTATGGACAACAAAAGTGAAGATCAGCGCAAAAGAAAGACACAAAATAGCACAATTGGTCAGGAGCCTGTAAAACGGCTGCCATTTACTGACTTGTTGTGGATTAAATCAGTGTGTGATGTAGTGCACATAAAATGTACTTTTATGTGCACTTCAATGTGTTTCCATCTAATTTTCAACTCTACCGGTAGTTTTGTCACAAACTGTTGAGTTAAACAGCAAATGTGCCTACTCTGGTCTTGGCGCTTGCGCTCTAGCCAACAGCTCACAGATAGGCTACAGTACGGGTAAGGTGTACAGGTAGGCTAGTCTACATGATGAGATTATTATGGATTTACATTTACATCATTTAGCAGACACTCTTACAAATTGGTGCATTCAACTTAGATAGCCAGTGGGACAACCACCTTTTATTATATATATAGTGGGGGGTGGGAGAAGAATAATTACTTTATACTATTCCAGGTATTCCTTAAAGAGGTAGGGTTTCAAGTGTCTCCGGAAGGTGGTCAGTGACTCCAATGTCCTGTTGTCGTGGGGGAGCTTGTTCCACCATTGGGGTGCCAGAGCAGCAAATAGCTTTGACTGGGCTGAGCGGGAACTGTGCTTCTGTAGAGGTAGGGGGGCTAGCAGGCCAGAGGTGGATGAATGTAGTGCCCTCATTTGGGTGTAGGGTCTGATCAGAGCCTGAAGGTAAGGAGGTGCCGTTCCCCTCACAGCTCCGCAGGCAAGCACCATGGTCTTGTAGTAGATGCAAGCCTCATCTGGAAGCCAGTGGAGTGTGCGGAGGAGCGGGGTGACATGAGAGAACTTGGGAAGGTTGAACACCAGACGGGCTGCAGCGTTCTGGATAAGTTGTAGGGGTTTAATGGCACAGGCAGGGAGCCCAGCCAACAGCGAGTTGCAGTAATCCAGACGGGAGATGACAAGTGCCTGGATTAGGACCTGTGCCGCTTTCTGTGTAAGGTAGGGTCGTACTCCGCGAATATTGTAGAGCACGAACCTGCAGGATCGGGTCACCGCTTTGATGTTAGCGGAGAATGACAGGGTGTTGTCCAGGGTCATGCCAAGGTTCTTTGCACTCTGGGAGGAGGACACAATGGAGTTGTCAACCGTGATGGCGAGATCATGGAGCGGGCAGTCCTTCCCCGGGAGGAAGAGCAGCTCCGTCTTGCCGAGGTTCAGCTTGAGGTGGTGATCCGACATCCACACTGATATGTCTGCCAGACATGCAGAGATGAGATTCGCCACCTGGTTATCAGAAGAGGGAAAGGAGAAAATTAATTGTGTGTTGTCTGCGTAACAATGATAGGAGAGACCATGTGAGGATATGACAGAGTCAAGTGACTTGGTGTATAGAGAGAATAGGAGAGGGCCTAGAACTGAGCCCTGGGGGACACCAGTGGTGAGAGCACGTGGTGCGGAGACAGATTCTCGCCACGCCACCTGGTATGAGCGACCTGTCTGGTAGGACGCAATCCAGGAGATGCCAAACTCGGAGAGGGTGGAGAGGACGATCTGATGGTTCACAGTATCAAAGGCAGCGGATAGGTCTAGAAGGATAAGAGCAGAGGAGAGAGAGTTAGCTTTAGCAGTGCGGAGAGCCTCCATGACACAGAGAAGAGCAGTCTCAGTTGAATGACCAGTCTTGAAACCTGACTGGTTTGGATCAAGATGGTCATTCTGAGAGAGATAGCAGGTGAGTAGGCTAGAGACGGCACGCTCAAGAGTTTTGGAGAGAAAAGAAAGAAGGGATACTGGTCTGTAGTTGTTGACATCGGAGGGATCGAGTGTAGGTATTTGAGGAGGGGTGCAACTCTCGCTCTCTTGAAGACGGAAGGGACATGGCCAGCGGTCAAGGATGAGTTGATGAGTGAGGTGAGGTAAGGGAGAAGGTCTCCGGAAATGGTCTGGAGAAGAGAGGAGGGGATAGGGTCAAGCAGGCAGGTTGTTGGGCGGCCAACTCTCCTGCTATCTCTCTCAGAATGACTCCCCTCTCATCTGGAGAGAGAGGGGAGAAAGAAGTCAAAGCATAGGGTAGGACAGTGTGAGCAGGACCAGCGGTGTCATTTGACTTAATAAATGAGGATCGGATGTCGTCAACCTTCTTTTCAAAATGGTTGACAAAGTCATCCACAGAGAGGGAGGAGGGAGGAGGAGGAGAAGGAGGATTCAGCAGGGAGGAGAAGGTGGCAAAGAGCTTCCTAGGGTTACAGGCAGAGGCTTGAAATGTAGAGTGGTAGAAAGTGGCTTTAGCAGCGGAAACAGAGGAAGTGTCACGGTTTACTAAGCCAGAACCCAGAAGCAGACCAGGACAAGGTAAGTGGTGTCAAAAGGTGAGTGTTTATTAACTGAACCAAGGGTGAAGGGAAATAATCCAGGGAACAGAGCGGCGGCGTGGAGGAGTTGTAGAGGGTCCAGTGGTTGATCCGATGATGACTCGGCAGCCGCCGACCATCAGGCAGAGGTTGGGTAGAGGTTCCGGACGAGTGACTGTGGGGAGAACAAAAACGGAGGTAAGTACCAGGCAGGTCAACAGGGTGCAACAAAACAACAAAAACTAACTCTAGTACTGAGGCTGATACGCCGGCAAAACATACTGTTCATGGCTAACGATCCGGCAGGAACTGGATGTTGGGCCAGACCCTAAGAAGGGTGATGATTAGGCCCAGGTGTGCAGATTGCTGATGGGAAGCAGGTGCGGAAACAAGAGCGCTCCCCGGAGCGTTCCCGAACCCTCGGGAAACAGGAGCTACGACCAGAAACACTCGTCACCAGACAGGACCCGACTCAGACCGCCGGGATCGTTACAGTACCCCCCCTCCGACGAACGCCACCGGGCGGACTCCCCGGAGCGCCAGGATGGAGGCGGTAGAAATCCCTGATGAGGTCCGCATCTAGGACCTGTCGCCGCGGAATCCAACTCCTCTCTTCCGGACCATACCCCTCCCAGTCCACGAGATACTGGAAACCCCGGCCCCGCCGTCTGGAATCCATAATGCGACGCACCGTGTAGGCAGGACCACCTCCGATCATCCGAGGAGGAGGAGGAGGAGGCGGAGGAGGCAACAGAGGACTGAGGAAGACAGGCTTGAGGCAGGAGACATGAAAGGTGGGATGGACTCTGAGCGTCCTCGGTAGTTTGAGTCGAACAGCCACTGGATTGATCACCTTCTCCACCACAAACGGACCAATGAACTTCGGTAACAACTTCCTAGACTCAGTCCGTAACGGAAGATCCCGTGTGGCCAACCAAACCCTATCTCCGATGGTGTAGGTGGGAGCGGGAATCCGGCGACGATTCGCCTGGAGCTGATACCGGTCCGAACCTCTAAGGAGTGCCTTTCTGGCCCGATGCCAGGTCCGGTGGCAACGACGAATATGGGCCTGAACAGAAGGCACAGAGAGCTCCTTCTCCTGAGAAGGAAACAGGGGAGGCTGGTAGCCATACAGGCACTGGAAGGGAGACATCCCAGTGGCAGATGTAGGAAGAGTATTGTGGGCATACTCAACCCAAGGCAACTGAGAGACCCAGGAGGTGGGGTTGGAAGAGACCAGGCAGCGTAGCGTGGATTCCATCTTCTGGTTGGCTCTCTCCGCCTGACCATTGGATTGGGGGTGAAAACCAGATGTGAGACTGACTGTAGCTCCAATGGCCAAACAGAAGGACTTCCAGACAGCAGAGGTAAACTGAGGACCACGGTCGGAAACGATATCACTGGGCAAACCGTGGACCCTGAAAACCTCCCTAACCAGGATCTCGGACGTCTCCGAGGCAGAGGGAAGCTTGGCAATCGGCACAAAGTGGGCGAACTTGCTGAATCTGTCCACGATAGTCAGAACGACCGTGTTCCCTCAGAAGCGGGCAACCCAGTGACGAAGTCCAGGGCCAGATGCGACCATGGTCGCCGGGGAATAGGAAGGGGGTGAAGTAGTCCAGAGCTGGGCCGATTGGTACTCTTATTCTGCGCACACACTGGACAGGCAGCAACAAAACCCCGAGTATCCTCGGCCATGGCAGGCCACCAAAAAGCGTCTGCGAAGAAACGCCATAGTCCGAGCCACGCCAGGGTGACAAGCCATCTTGCTGGCGTGGGACCATTTGAGGACAGCAGGACGAACAGACTCAGGCACAAACAACCGACCGGGTGGACCGTTACCGGGACCGGGTTGAGTCCGAAGGGCCGCCAGCACCTCCTCCTCAATCTTCCACATAACTGCTCCCACGACGCAGTTCCGGGGGAGAATTGTCTCAGTCTTGGACCCACTCTCCTCCGTCTTGGAGAACATCCGGGACAAGGCGTCCGCCTTGCCGTTCTTAGATCCAGGTCGGAACGTCAGGACAAACTTGAATCGTCCGAAAAACAACGCCCACCTGGCCTGACGGGAGTTGAGACGTTTAGCCGATTGCACGTAAGCAAGATTCTTGTGGTCAGTCCAGACAATAAACGGTTGCTCCGCCCCCTCCAACCAGTGGCGCCACTCCTCCAAGGCAAGTTTCACCGCGAGAAGCTCCCGGTTACCCACATCGTAATTCCTCTCCGCAGGCGAAAGGCGACGAGTAGTAGGCGCAGGGATGGAGTTTACTGTCCGTGGAGCATCGCTGCGACAGGATGGCGCCAACTCCCACATCAGACGCGTCCCACCTCAACGACGAACTGACGGGCCGTGTCCGGTTGAGAGAGAATCGGTGCGTTGGTGAATCGCCTCTTCAAATCCAGAAACGCACGATCCGCCTCCGGATTCCACTTGAAGGTCCTGATACTGGAAGTCAAGGCAGTTAATGGAGCGGCCACACGGCTGTAATCCCGGATGAATCTGCGGTAGAAATTCGCAAACCCCAAAAATCTCTGGAGCTGCAATCTCGTACCGGGCTGGGCCCATTCCAGAACCGCTCTAACCTTCTCCTGGTCCATCCTAATCTCTCCCCTGGAGATGATGTACCCGAGAAAGGATGTCGTGTGGGCGTGAAACTCGCACTTCTCGGCCTTCACGAACAGGCGATTCTCCAACAATCGCTGCAGAACCTGCCGGACATGCTGAACGTGGTCGGAAGGTTCCCTCGAGAAGATCAGAATGTCGTCCAGGTAAACAAACACAAAGAGACCGATCATATCTCTCAGGACGTCGTTCACCATACTCTGGAATACCGCTGGAGCATTGGTCAGTCCAAACGGCATCACCTGATACTCGAAGTGACCCATCGGTGTATTGAAACCCGTCAACCACTCGTCCCCCTCTCTGATCCGGACCAGGTGATACGCATTGCGTAGGTCTAGCTTGGTGAACACCGTAGCACCCTGTAAGGAGTCGAAGGCAGAACTCATCAAGGGCAGGGGATACTTGTTCTTGACCGTGATGTCATTCAACCCCGATAATCAATACACGGTCGAAGAGAGCCATCCTTCTTCCCCACAAAGAAGAATCCTGCCCCCAGGGGTGATGACGAGGGACGAACGAGACCAGCAGCTAGGGACTCCTTGATGTAGGTCTCCAATGCCTCACGTTCAGGTCGGGAGATACTGTATAACCTTCCCTTGGGGTAGACAGCTCCAGGGACCAGGTTGATGGCACAATCATATGGTCGGTGGGGAGGGAGTGACAGAGCCTTCTGCTTACTAAAAACTTCCCCCAAATCGTGACATGTCTCGGGAACCAGGGACAAATCTAGGGGTTTAGCCTCAATCACCTGACTGGGAACCGAATGGGGGCAGGCAGTCTTAAGACAGTTGGCATGACAATCAAGGCTCCAACTCGTTACCTTGCCCGTCACCCAATCGAACGTGGGATTGTGTTCCTTCAGCCAGGGGTATCCAAGGACCAGAGGAACATGGGAAGACGGCAGAATAAAGAATGAAATCATCTCAGAATGATTCCCCCGACAACCGCATCTTAACCGGGTTCAGTCCTCATCGTGATACGTGCCAGACTACTGCCGTTCAGAGTGGTCGCTTCAATGGCTTCCGGCAATTGCTCCTTGGAAAGCCCCCAGCTGTTCCACCAACTCGGCATCAAGAAAGCTTCCATCGGCACCTGAATCGATCAAAGCGTTAAGCGCTAAGCTCTGATTCCTGTTCACAAGGGTAGCCGGAAACGGGGTCTGACAGAGGTACTGAGAGGTTGAAACTGGCTCGCTAAAAGTCCTCCCAACTTTAGCGAGCCGGGCAGTTTGACGACCGCCCGGGAACAAGTGGAGATGTAATGTCCCGAGCTACCACAGTAGAGGCAGCAGTTGGTCTTACGTCTATGTTGACGCTCCTCCTTGGTTAACCCGTGCCGCCCCCACTTGCATGGGTTCCGAATCGGGAGAGAGGACCTCTCCACTAATCCATGGTGGTGGAGAATGATCGATGTGTTCTGGTCCACCACCCGACCCGACTGGGAACTGAGAAGCTGATCGATTGGACGGACCCCATTGCTTCTCCCTCCTTCGCTCTCGGACTCGATTATCCACCCGAATGGACAAGGCTACCAAGCTGTCCAGGTCACTAGGCTCGGATAGGAGATCAACTCATCCTTGAGCTGCTCCGACAGACCCTGGTAAAAGGCCGCTTGCAGAGACTCCTCGTTCCACCCACTCTCCACAGCCAACGTCTTGAACTCGATCACGAAGTCGGCCACGCTGCGAGTTCCTTGGCGAAGCGAAAACAGGCGCCTAGCTGCGTCCCCTCCCTCGGACGGAATGGTCGAAGAGCTTCCTCATCTCGGCCGTGAACCCCTGGTATGAAGCCATGCAGGGATCCTGTCGTTCCCAAACGGCTGAAGCCCACTCCAGCGCACGACCACGCAGCAACTCAATCACAAAGGCTATCCTAGCCTTGTCTGTGGCATAAGAGTAGGGCTGTAGATCGAACACTAGTCCACACTGCATAAGGAAGGAACGGCATCTTCCCAGCTCCCCTCATATTTATCCGGCGTCGGAACCTTGGGCTCACGGATGGCCACAGCTTCAGAAGCGGCAGGCGAGATGGATGAAACCGGTAGTGGATCCTCCACCGGCCACTTGCGTTGGTTCTGGACCTCCGTCAGACCGGGTAGAAAGGTTCCGAACTGACAACGCGATCTCCTGTAGTACCGTGCTATGATGGCCCAACATCTTCTCCTGCTGGGTAATAGCATGGCGAACAGAGTCCAGGTCCGCTGGGTTCATTACTGGCCGGATCGTTCTGTCACGGTTTACTAAGCCAGAACCCAGAAGCAGACCAGGACAAGGTAAGTGGTGTCAAAAGGTGAGTGTTTATTAACTGAACCAAGGGTGAAGGGAAATAATCCAGGGAACAGAGCGGCGGCGTGGAGGAGTTGTAGAGGGTCCAGTGGTTGATCCGATGATGACTCGGCAGCCGCCGACCATCAGGCAGAGGTTGGGTAGAGGTTCCGGACGAGTGACTGTGGGGAGAACAAAAACGGAGGTAAGTACCAGGCAGGTCAACAGGGTGCAACAAAACAACAAAAACTAACTCTAGTACTGAGGCTGATACGCCGGCAAAACATACTGTTCATGGCTAACGATCCGGCAGGAACTGGATGTTGGGCCAGACCCTAAGAAGGGTGATGATTAGGCCCAGGTGTGCAGATTGCTGATGGGAAGCAGGTGCGGAAACAAGAGCGCTCCCCGGAGCGTTCCCGAACCCTCGGGAAACAGGAGCTACGACCAGAAACACTCGTCACCAGACAGGACCCGACTCAGACCGCCGGGATCGTTACAGGAAGAGAATGTAGAGAGGAGGGAGTGAAAAGATGACAGGTTCGCAGGGAGTCTAATTTTCCTCCATTTCCGCTCGGCTGCCCGGAGCCCTCTTCTGTGAGCTCGCAATGAGTCGTCAAGCCATGGAGCAAGAGGGGAGGACTGAGCCAGCCGGGAGGATAGGGGACATAGAGAGTCAAAAGATGCAGAAAGGGAGGAGAGGAGGGTTGAGGAGGCAGAATCAGGAGATTTAGCAGAGGGAAGAGATGATAGGATGGAAGAGGAGAGAGTAGCGGGAGAGAGAGAGCGAAGGTTGCGACGGCACATTACCATCTGTGTAGGGGCAGAGTGAGTAGTGTTGGAGGAGAGCGAGAGAGAAAAGGATACAAAGTAGTGGTCGGAGACTTGGAGGGGAGTTGCAGTGAGATTAGAAGAAGAACAACATCTAGTAAAGATGAGGTCAAGCGTATTGCCTGCCTTGTGAGTAGGGGGGAATGGTGAGAGGGTGAGGTCAAAAGAGTGGAAGGAGGCAGAGAGAAATGAGTCAAAGGCAGACGTAGGGAGATTAAAGTCACCCAGAACTGTGAGGGGTGAGCCATCCTCAGGAAAGGAACTGATCAAGGCGTCAAGCTCATTGATGAACTCTCCAAGGGAACCTGGAGGGCTACTAACTACCTAATGTTAACGCTTCAGATAATTAGGTTAGAAAAACAGCTGAATGGTAGGTAGCTAGCTGGCATAATTTCAGGTACTCTTAAGCGTGAAATAACATTGGAACAACTATCCACAGTTGCTAATAGTTACCAGTAGCTATGAGTAACAATATTAGCGCATTTTGTAATTGACAGATGCAGGGAAAGGAGCATCACTTTATCAAATCCTCCTTCAGAGTCACTTGCAGGTAAAACATTTTGATTTCTATATAGTAACAGAAAGAGCATATTCTGCAGTTTCTATGACACTTACTTTTGTCAAATACAGTGCATTCGGAAAGTATTCAGACCCCTTGACCTTTTCTACATTTTGTTACGTTACAGCCTTATTCTAAAATGTATTAAAACAAATAATAATCTCATCAATCTACACACAATACCCAATAATGACAAAGCGAAAATAGGTCTTTAGAAATGTTGGTTAATTTATTAAAAATAAAAAACAGAAATGCATTATTTAGATAGGTAATCAGACCCTTTGCTATGAGACTCGAAATTGAGCTCAGAAACCTGCCACCATCCCTACGGTGAAGCATGGTGGTGGCAGCATCATGCTGTGGGGATATTTTTCAGCGGCAGGGACTGGGAGACTAGTCCGGAACGAGGGAAGATGAACGGAGCAAAGTACAGAGAGATCCTTGATGAAAACCTGCTCCAGAGCGCTCAGGACTTCAGACTGGGGCGAAGGTTCACCTTGCAACAAGACAACAACCCTAAGTACACGGCCAAGACAACGCAGGAGTAGTTTAGGGAAAACGTGATGCTTGATATTCAGGCCAAAGAGTTCAATCTTGGTTTCATCAGACCAGATAATCTTGTTTCTTATGGTCTGAGTGTCATTTAGGTGCATTTTGGCAAGCTCAAAGCGGGCTGTCATGTGCTTTTTACTGAGGAGTGGCTTCCGTCTGGCCACTCTACCATAAATGCCTGATTGGTGGAGTGCTGCAGAGATGGTTGTCCTTCTGGAAGGATCTCCCATCTCCACAGAGAAACTCTGGAGCTCTGTCAGAGTGACCATCGGGTTCTTGGTCACCTCCCTGACCAAGGCCCTTTTCCCCCGATTGCTCAGTGTGGCGGGAGGCCAACTCTAGGAAGAGTCTTGGTGGTTGCAAACTTCTTCCATTTAAGAATGATGGAGGCCACTGTGTTTTTGGGACCTTCAATGCTGCAGAAATCTTTTGGTACCCTTTTTGCTTTGTCATTATGGGGTATTGTGTGTAGATTGATGAGGAAAATGTTTTATTTAATCAATTTTAAAATAAGGCTGTTTTTAAGCTTGAATGAGCTAGTGACTGTGACAGCATGGAATTCAAATGAGGAGATAGACAAATTGATCAGGGGAAAAAGAGAGAATGTCCACTTGGGAGAGATGAGGATTCCTGTGCCACCGCTGTGCTGACCATATGCTCTCGGGGTATGCGAGAACACATGGTCAGATGAGGAAAGAGCAGTAGGAGTAGCAGTGTTTTCAAATCAAATCAAATCAAATTGTATTGGTCACATGCGCCGAATACAACAGGTGCAGACATTACAGTGAAATGCTTACTTACAGCCCTTAACCAACAGTGCATTTATTTTTAACAAAAATAAAAAAAAGGAAAAATAAAACAACAACAAAAAAGGTGTTGAGAAAAAAAAGAGCAGAAGTAAAATAAAATAACAGTAGGGAGGCTATATATACAGGGGGGTACCGGTGCAGAGTCAATGTGCGGGGGCACCGGCTAGTTGAGGTAGTTGAAGTAATATGTACATGTGGGTAGAGTTAAAGTGACTATGCATAAATAATTAACAGAGTAGCAGCAGCGTAAAAGGATGGGGTGGGGGGCAGTGCAAATAGTCCGGATAGCCATGATTAGCTGTTCAGGAGTCTTATGGCTTGGGGGTAGAAGCTGTTGAGAAGTCTTTTGGACCTAGACTTGGCACTCCGGTACCGCTTGACGTGCGGTAGCAGAGAGAACAGTCTATGACTAGGGTGGCTGGAGTCTTTGACAATTTTGAGGGCCTTCCTCTGACACCGCCTGGTATAGAGGTCCTGGATGGCAGGAAGCTTGGCCCCAGTGATGTACTGGGCCGTACGCACTACCCTCTGTAGTGCCTTGCGGTCGGAGGCCAAGCAGTTGCCATACCAGGCTGTGATGCAACCAGTCAGGATGCTCTCGATTGTGCAGCTGTAGAATTTTTTGAGGATCTGAGGACCCATGCCAAATCTTTTCAGTCTCCTGAGGGGGAATAGGCTTTGTCGTGCCCTCTTCATGATTGTCTTGGTGTGTTTGGACCATGATAGTTCGTTGGTGATGTGGACACCAAGGAACTTGAAGTTCTCAACCTGTTCCACTACAGCCCCGTTTTCTGTGGTAATCCATGTTTCCATCAGCGCCAAGAAGTCGAGGGACTGGAGGGTAGCATAGGCTGAGATGAACTCTGCCTTGTTGGCCGCAGAACGGCATTTCCAGAGGCTGCCGGAGACCTGGAAATCCACGTGGGTCGTGCGTGCAGGGACCACCAGATTAGAGTGGCAGCAGCCATGCGGTGTGAAGCGTTTGTATGGCCTGTGCAGAGAGGAGAGAACAGGGATAGACAGACACTTAGTTGACAGGCTACAGAAAAAGGCTACAATAATGCAAAGGAGATCGGAATGAAATGAACTAAACATCTGGGAAAGCGAGAGAGCGCGGCCTCCCTCACTTACGTTTCACTGAAACACTCAAATATAACTCTCCCAACTTCCACTTTAGAAATTATAATTGTTGTAAACTACAGCGGTTCAATGTTTTCTAGGAATAGACTCTAACTTTGTTTATTCAGCTAGCTAACTTGGTACAGTATTCTTCCGTGAAAACCGTCCAGGGCACCGAATCCTATGACGCCATAGCCAACTAGCATGGCAGCCTCCAATAACACGATTTAGCACCAATACCCGGTTACAACAAACCACCAGTGTGTTAACACGCCAAACAGATCATACGTGTCCGTGTCTAACGTTGTGTGAAGTTTTGGGTTAGTTTTGACAGTTTGAGTGAGTACTTCGTCAACTTATTCAGCCAGTTAGTTAGCTAGAATAGTTAGCATACTAGCTAGCCATTGCTCTCTGCCAACGAACCAACCCGTCCTCCCACGGCACAAAACACAGAACACCAAGCTAACGTTAACTAGTAACCCATGTCCCAAATTCCCATGAACTACTCTGGTTACCAGTATGTAAAAACAAAACAAAAATAAATGCAGGTTATAACTTACCCTTAGTAGCTACTGTTAGCCAGTTAAGTGCAAAACTAGCCACTGAATCGATTCAGCCAGTTCGCATCTGTCCCAATGGAGAGAAAGCGTCTCCAAATATTACAGCTAGGTCGTTCCAGCTATTGTTTAGTTAGCTATCCAGGTAGCAACAAGCTAGCTACATTTCGAGTACAGTAGCTACTACCTAACGTTAACGCTTCAGATAATTAGGTTAGAAAAACAGCTGAATGGTAGGTAGCTAGCTGGCATAATTACAGGTACTCTTAAGCGTAAAATAACAGTGGAAACAACTATCCACAGTTGCTAATAGTTACCAGTAGCTACCCGCTAGCTAGCTAGTGGATAAGAGCGAGAATGTTTAATTCTGTAGCTTAATAAACTGCATGGTTTCCCAAGTCGTAGTGGGAGCGACCACACACCATATCATCGCGTGACTCCAAGTTTACTTCGATATTATGGTTATTATATCAATATTTGCATTTCTCGCATTATTAATTTTACCAACACAAAAATTATCTGTCGGTATTTATAAAATTGTACCGAAATTACCTGTTTCCATTTTCTTTATACGGTATGACTTTACTCGGATGGAAACGTGGTTTCTGTTACCGATTTGGTAACAGAGTGATGCGCTTTAATCACTTAATAATTAATAAACAAAATAGTTTTCAGTAAAAACACTAACTAGGCCTAATTGGTACCTACCTTTATGTGTTACTTCTGTGAACCTTCATAATCCTCCCTCCTGAGTGAGAGAAATTTGAAAATTTCTTAAAATTAGAGGGCAAATAATTTCTGCTAAACTAAATATAAATGTTGATATTAGTTGGCAGGGGCCTTTATTTCAACATGATTGTGTTTTGATGTATTTCTACCATTTAATACTTTTTCTAGTAGATATTTTGTAAGACTCCTTTTCCATCTATGTGACCAGCAATCAAAGCCTTGGTTGAAAAACGTATCTATGCCTTAATTTCCCAAAATTAGAGACTTAGCTTTCATTTGACACCAAATTTGATATGCTCTTATAAACTTCATATTCTGGTGCTCATGGGTCCTTTTAGATGGAAATGTCCTTAACCGGATCTGTCATGCACGAGAGAGAGAGAAGCATAGCAGCAGCTCAAGCAGGGAGTGGGGGGGTGTCTGTGTGAAGAGGGGAGCAGGGAGGGGGAGAGATAGCAACCAAGTCAACAAACTTGTTACTTGTTATTTATTAGGGGTGGACTGGGAAAAAATTCAGCCCTGGCAATTTAGCTACACTAGCCCACATCACCGTGCGTGTAACAAACCCCCACCTCGTGACTCGTGCCACCCCAAAAAATTCAAACTCTTCCCTCCTCGCTTGTTGTCGGAGATGCATTTTTGCCATTTTAAAGCTCATTCCTTGCAATGCTACATATTTTGCCATGTCTTATGTGTTATGATACCTGATTGACTCAACAAAATCAATGGGGGCCCCCTGGGGGTCGAGGCCCCTGGGCACGTAATCTGGCCATGATAACTACAATATTTAGACAGCTAACGAGCTAATTTACCCATCTAGCTAACATGGACAATAGTTGATCAACTGGACATTTCTGACAGGTTAAAAATAGCTCTCTAAGGTCTGTCAGTGAATGACATAACAAGAGGAAAACTGCCCATGCACTACAAAATGTATTTTGAAAATGAACCTTGTGCCTTGTACTATTACAATTCTCAACAGCAGTAAGTTAAAAGCCTGACTGAGTTTTTTAAGTCGGGACCCTCATTGACCCCGTTCTGCTTCCGGATTCTGACCACGTCCGCCAGTTGAGTATGGCAGCAGTACACTATAGTACAGCGTTTCTCAACTTTTACTGTACCAGTGACCGGTGAAACATAGTTATCCTCCTTTTTAAACAGCTCTTTTTAAACAGCTTCATGTTTAAGACAAATACAACACGTAAAAGCACAACTGGAGATACATCTCACCACCATAACTGTGCCTCTGTTGCCTCCCTGTTGTGCAGTCTGTCTCTGCATCTTCTCTGCTGTCTCTCTGTGTCTGTCTGTATCTGTCTGTCTGTCACTCCTAAGTGTTAATTGCTATTACATAAAGAGCCAACATATTAAGAAACTAGCAGTACATCTGTGTCTTTCTGTTTTCTTCCTACCGCCACTGCACTCACCTCTTAGCTGTCTCTGCTAAACCTAGCATCCTTTCCCACAGAACTGGTACCAGAACACCAGGGGACCACACTGCCTGTGCTGAGCCCAGAAACATCCTAGTTGTGAATGAATAAACACACTTATTAGAAAAAGAAGAAAAACAAACAAATAGATGCCTCATAGATGACCTTTGGCTCATACTACCTTATGAAAACCTAACTACTTATATTGCAAATATAAGTGCCTGGCTGTCTTATATGTCCCCCCCCTATCCTAAGGGTTAATTACTATTACATGTATAATATAGAGCCAATGTATCAATGAACTGGCAGTACACGTGTCATGTGTGTCTCTTTCTATTTTCTCCCTACGTCCACTACACTTGACTGCTGCAGCAGCAGCTGAGATGTCTGTGTTGCTAAGCCTAGCATCACTGGGACCAGGGGACCACATTGCCTGTGCTGGTTCCAGCAACATCATAGGGTAACACTTTAAGGGTCCATAGTAAGCTATTTATAAGGCATTTACAATTTTTTTGCTCACCATTTGTGACCGACCACCTCGATTCGATCTTATGTTGCAAAATTTGAAATTGTGTTTTTTATATTGGATAAAAGTAGAGACTCAGAGCTACAGAATTGTACATCATACACTGCAGTTGAGGAACAATGGGAAAGTAATTCTGCTTTGAAAGCTGATGAACTTGTAACTCCACTTTTGAGAAAATGGCCCTTGAATGTTTTGGTACACCTACTGGAGAGCTCTTCTTTGTCTACACCTATTCAGCATCGTTCACACCTAAACACTAGAACCGCCATAGGCCAACGGCCATTGACATTTGATTTAGTAAATAAAAAAATTCTACCCCAAAAGATGCTATGTCCTGCTCCTTCGCTGGCTTTACCTGAATGTTTGTATTTTACACTGCTCATTGGTCAGAATTTTCAAATCACAAACAGAAAAGTATTTAAATATTTTTACCTGTTTTTTGTTCACACCTATTTCCAACTTAACCCGCCAAGACAATGTGCTATAGGACGTTGGCACCCAGCCAGGCGCTAATGCGTCTCTCTCAAATGGATGAATGGGCAATAATTGTACACCTTACTTCACAATTGAATTGCAATTAGACCTAACTGAATGATGAGGGTGAAGAGGTTGATTTTAATTTAGAAAGACAATAGTGTAATGATGAGTTTGTGTTATGCCTATTTATCAGCAGCAAATAATTTGACCGCGCCTTGCGGGTTTTCCTTTACGTTTTCCTTTGTAAAAATAAGCTGTTACAGGACTGTTTTATTTACTGTAACTCTATTACTATTCAAATGTAATGTAAGGGAAACACAAATATTCTATGTGTTGCAGTAGGCCTTTAGAATAATGCAAAACATATCCTTGACTCTATCCAAGTTGATGAGCAGGAAACAAACAATGTCAGTCAGCCTGCACAGACGGCCCATCGAAACTACACCTAAACTATAACAAAAATAATTTCACACATAATAAGTGTTAGCCTATAGACAAGATTAAATTGACAATAATCTGATGAGTAACAATATTAGGCCTATCAGTTGTCAACTTGTACATGAAGAGATGGGCACATTTTGTAATTGACAGATGCAGAGAAAGGAGCATCACTTTATCAAATCCTCCTTCAGAGTCACTTGCAGGTAAAACATTTTGATATCTACAGTGGGGGAAAAAAGTATTTAGTCAGCCACCAATTGTGCAAGTTCTCCCACTTAAAAATATGAGAGAGACCAGTAATTTTCATCATAGGTACACGTCAACTATGACAGACAAAATGAGGAAAAAAAATCCAGAAAATCACATTGTAGGATTTTTAATGAATTTATTTGCAAATTATGGTGGAAAATAAGTATTTGGTCACCTACAAACAAGCAATATTTCTGGCTTTCACAGACCTGTAACTTCTTCTTTAAGAGGCTCCTCTGTCCTCCACTCGTTACCTGTATTAATGGCACCTGTTTGAACTTGTTATCAGTATAAAAGACACCTGTCCACAACCTCAAACAGTCACACTCCAAACTCCACTATGGCCAAGACCAAAGAGCTGTCAAATGACACCAGAAACAAAATTGTAGACCTGCACCAGGCTGGGAAGACTGAATCTGCAATAGGTAAGCAGCTTGGTTTGAAGAAATCAACTGTGGGAGCAATTATTAGGAAATGGAAGACATACAAGACCACTGATAATCTCCCTCGATCTGGGGCTCCACGCAAGATCTCACCCCCGTGGGGTCAAAATGATCACAAGAACGGTGAGCAAAAATCCCAGAACCACACGGGGGGACCTAGTGAATGACCTGCAGAGAGCTGGGACCAAAGTAACAAAGCCTACCATCAGTAACACACTACGCCGCCAAGGACTCAAATCCTGCAGTGGAAGACGTGTCCCCCCTGCTTAAGCCAGTACATGTCCAGGCCCGTCTGAAGTTTGCTAGAGTGCATTTGGATGATCCAGAAGAGGATTGGGAGAATGTCATATGGTCAGATGAAACCAAAATATAACTTTTTGGTAAAAACTCAACTCGTCGTGTTTGGAGGACAAAGAATGCTGAGTTGCATCCAAAGAACACCATACCTACTGTGAAGCATGGGGGTGGAAACATCATGCTTTGGGGCTGTTTTTCTGCAAAGGGACCAGGACGACTGATCCGTGTAAAGGAAAGAATGAATGGGGCCATGTATCGTGAGATTTTGAGTGAAAACCTCCTTCCATCAGCAAGGGCATTGAAGATGAAACGTGGCTGGGTCTTTCAGCATGACAATGATCCCAAACACACTGCCCGGGCAACGAAGGAGTGGCTTCGTAAGAAGCATTTCAAGGTCCTGGAGTGGCCTAGCCAGTCTCCAGATCTCAACCCCATTGAAAATCTTTGGAGGGAGTTGAAAGTCCGTGTTGCCCAGCGACAGCCCCAAAACATCACTCCTCTAGAGGAGATCTGCATGGAGGAATGGGCCAAAATACCAGCAACAGTGTGTGAAAACCTTGTGAAGACTTACAGAAAACGTTTGACCTGTGTCATTGCCAACAAAGGGTATATAACAAAGTATTGAGAAACTTTTGTTATTGACCAAATACTTATTTTCCACCATAATTTGCAAATAAATTCATTAAAAATCCTACAATGTGATTTTCTGGATTTCTTTTCCTCATTTTGTCTGTCATAGTTGACGTGTACCTATGATGAAAATTACAGGCCTCTATCATCTTTTTAAGTGGGAGAACTTGCAAAATTGGTGGCTGACTAAATACTTTTTTCCCCCACTGTATATAGTATCAGAAACAGCATATTCTGCAGTTTCTATGATACTTACTTTTGTCAAATACAGTGCATTCGGAAAGTATTCAGACCCCTTGACTTTTTCTACATTTTGTTACGTTACAGCCTTATTCTAAAATGTATTAAAACAAATAATAATCTCATCAATCTACACACAATACCCCATAATGACAAAGCGAAAATAGGTCTTTAGAAATGTATGTTAATTTATTAAAAATAAAAAACAGAAATGCATTATTTAGATAGGTAATCAGACCCTTTGCTATGAGACTCGAAATTGAGCTCAGAAACCTGCCACCATCCCTACGGTGAAGCATGGTGGTGGCAGCATCATGCTGTGGGGATATTTTTCAGCGGCAGGGACTGGGAGACTAGTCCGGAATGAGGGAAGATGAACGGAGCAAAGTATAGAGAGATCCTTGATGAAAACCTGCTCCAGAGCGCTCAGGACTTCAGACTGGGGTGAAGGTTCACCTTCCAACAAGACAACAACCCTAAGTACACGGCCAAGACAACGCAGGAGTAGCTTAGGGAAAACGTGATGCTTGACATTCAGGCCAAAGAGTTCAATCTTGGTTTCATCAGACCAGATAATCTTGTTTCTTATGGTCTGAGAGTCATTTAGGTGCATTTTGGCAAGCTCAAAGCGGGCTGTCATGTGCTTTTTACTGAGGAGTGGCTTCCGTCTGGCCACCCTACCATAAATGCCTGATTGGTGGAGTGCTGCAGAGATATTTGTCCTTCTGGAAGGATCTCCCATCTCCACAGAGGAACTCTGGAGCTCTGTCAGAGTGACAATCTGGTTCTTGTTCACCTCCCTGACCAAGGCCCTTTTCCCCCGATTGCTCAGTGTGGCGGGCGGCCAGCTCTAGGAAGAGTCTTGGTGGTTGCAAACTTGGGGACCTTCAATGCTGCATAAATCTTTTGGTACCCTTTTTGCTTTGTCATTATGGGGTATTGTGTGTAGATTGTTGAGGAAAATGTTTTATTTAATCAATTTTAAAATAAGGCATTAACATAACAAAATACACATACACACAATACCCGCTTGGAGTTTGCCAAAAGGTACCTACAGTGGGGAGAACAAGTATTTGATACACTGCCGATTTTGCAGGTTTTCTTACTTACAAAGCATGTAGAGGTCTGTAATATTTATCATAGGTACACTTCAACTGTGAGAGACGGAATCTAAAACAAAAATCCAGAAAATCACATTGTATGATTTTTAAGTAATTAATTTGCATTTTATTGCATGACATAAGTTTTTGATCACCTACCAACCAGTAAGAATTCCGGGTCTCACAGACGTGTTAGTTTTTCTTTAAGAAGCCCTCCTGTTCTCCACTCATTACCTGTATTAACTACACCTGTTTGAACTTGTTACCTGTACAAAAGACACCTGTCCACACACTCAATCAAACAGACTCCAACATCTCCACAATGGCCAAGACAAGATAGCTGTGTAAGGACATCAGGGATACAATTGTAGACCTGCACAAGGCTGGGATGGGCTACAGGACAATAGGCAAGCAGCTTGGTGAGAAGGCAACAACTGTTGGCGTAATTATTAGAAAATGGAAGAAGTTCAAGATGACGGTCAAGCACCCTCGGTCTGGGGCTCCATGCAAGATCTCACCTCGTGGGGCATCAATGATCATGAGGAAGGTGAGGGATCAGCCCAGAACTACATGGCAGGACCTGGTCAATGACCTGAAGAGAGCTGGGACCATAGTCTCAAAGAAAACCATTAGTAACACACTACGCCGTCATGGATTAAAATCCTGCAGCGCACGCAAGGTCCCCCTGCTCAAGCCAGCGCATGTCCAGGCCCGTCTGAAGTTTGCCAATGACCATCTGGATGATCCAGAGGAGGAATGGGAGAAGGTCATGTGGTCTGATGAGACAAAAATATAGCTTTTTGGTCTAAACTCCACTCACCGTGTTTGGAGGAAGAAGAAGGATGAGTACAACCCCAAGAACACCATCCCAACCGTGAAGCATGGAGGTGGAAACATCATTCTTTGGGGATGCTTTTCTGCAAAGGGGACAGGACGACTGCACCGTATTGAGGGGAGGATGGATGGGGCCATGTATCGCAAGATCTTGGCCAACAACCTCCTTCCCTCAGTAAGAGCATTGTAGATGGGTCGTGGCTGGGTCTTCCAGCATGACAACGACCTGAAACACACAGCCAGGGCAACTAAGGAGTGGCTCCGTAAGAAGCATCTCAAGGTCCTGGAGTTGCCTAGCCAGTCTCCAGACCTGAACCTAATAGAAAATCTTTGGAGGGAGCTGAAAGTCTGTATTGCCCAGCGACAGCCCCGAAACCTGAAGGATCTAGAGAAGGTCTGTATGGAGGAGTGGGCCAAAATCCCTGCTGCAGTGTGTGCAAACCTGGTCAAGACCTACAGGAAACGTATGATCTCTGTTATTGCAAACAAAGGTTTCTGTACCAAATATTAAGTTCTGCTTTTCTGATGTATCAAATACTTATGTCATGCAATAAAATGCAAATTAATTACTTTAAAATCATACAATGTGATTTTCTGGATTTTTGTTTTAGATTCCATCTCTCACAGTTGAAGTGTACCTATGATAAAAATTACAGACCTCTACCTGCTTTGTAAGTAGGAAAACCTGCAAAATCGCCAGTGTATCAAATACTTGTTCTCCCCACTGTAAATGACTCTCAGACCATTCTCTGGTCTGATGAAATCAAGATTGAACTCTTTGGCCTGAATGCCAAGAGTCACATAATAATATATAATATAATATAATAATCTGGAGGAAACCTTGCAACATCCCTACAGTGAAGCATGATGGTGGCATCATCTTACTGTGGGGATGTTTTTCAACGGCAGGGACTGGGAGATTAGTCAGGATCGAGGGAAAGATGAACGGAGCAAAGTACAGAGAGAACCTTGATGAAAACCTGCTCCAGAGCACTCAGGACCTCAGACTGGGGCGTAGTTTCAACTTCCAACAGGACAATGAAACTAAGCACACAGCCAAGACAACGCAGGAGTGGCTTCGAGACAAATCTCTGAATGTCCTTGAGTGGCTCAGCCAGAGCCCTGACTTGAACCTGATCAAACAACTCTGGAGAGACCTGAAAATAGCTGTGCAGCGACACTCCGCACCCAACCTGACAGAGCTTGAGAGGATCTTCATAGGCGAATGGGAGAAACTTCCCTAATACAGGTATGCCAAGCTTGTAGAGTCATACCCAAGAACAATCAAGGCTGTAATCGCTGCCAAATGTGCTTCAACAAAGTACTGAGTAAAGGGTCTGAATACTTATGTAAATGTTATATTTCCTTTTTGTATATTTTTTTCAAATAAATCTTAATCTAAACATGTTTTTTGCTTTGTCATTATGGGGTACTGTTTGTTGATTGAGGGGAAAAAAATGATTTAATACATTTTAGAATAAAGCTGTAACGTTACAAAATGTAGAAAAAGTCAAGGGGTCTGAATACTTTCCGAATGCACTATGTGTGTGTGTGTGTGTGTGTGTGTGTGTGTGTGTGTGTGTGTGTGTGTGTGTGTGTGTGTGTGTGTGTGTGTGTGTGTGTGTGTGTGTGTGTGTGTGTGTGTGTGTGTATGTATGTATATACAGCTGTGGAAAAAATTAAGAGACCACTGCAATTTTTTCTTAAATCAGCATCTCTACATGTATGACAGCCATTCCATTCCAGTGTCTGTTGAATTCCAACACAGGCACACCTCATTCTACTGAATTAGGTACTGATTAGGTGATCACATGAACCAAATCTTATTTAACGAGGAAAAGTATAAAAACCACTGCTGTGGTCATCACTATCCTCTTGCAATAGGACCAGCTGGATGGCAAAAACAGTGCTAATTGTACCTCAAAAGTAATATAAATCAAGAAATAACTATTGACCATGCCAAAAGAGTTGAAAGGAAAGTTTTGAGTGAGGAAATGAAGGGTTCCATTCTGGCTTTACTGGCAGATGGATACAGTGAGCGTCAGGTTGCTTCCATCCTTAACATTTCAAAGATGGCGCTTCATAAGATCAAGGTCAAGCAGCAGACATTGGGGACAACAAAGCTAAAGACCGGCAGAGGGCGAAAAGGACTCTCTACTGACTGGGATGACCGCCAACTCATTCGAATGTCACTCAACAATCGTAGGATGACATCACGTGACCTACAAAAATAATGTCAAATGGCAGCTGGGGTGAAGTGCACGGCGAGGACGGTTCGAAACAGGCTCCTAGGGGCAAGGCTGAAGTCGTGCAAAGCTAGAAAAAAGCCCTTCATCAATGAGAAGCAAAGAAGAGCCAGGCTGAGGTTTGCAAAAGACCATGAGGATTGGACCGTAGAGGACTGGAGTAAGGTAATCTTTTCTGATGAGTCCAATTTTCAGCTTTGCCCAACACCTGGTCGTCTAATGGTTAGACGTAGACCTGGAGAGGCCTACAAGCAACAGTGTCTCGCACCCACTGTGAAATTTGGTGGAGGATCGGTGATGATCTGGGGGTGCTTCAGCAAGGCTGGAATCGGGCAGATTTGTCTTTGTGAAGGACGCATGAATCAAGCCACGTACAAGGTTGTCCTGGAAGAAAACTTGCTTCCTTTTGCTCTGACATTGTTCCCCAACTCTGAGGATTGTTTTTTCCAATAGGAAAATGCGCCATGCCACACATCCAGGTCAATCAAGGTGTGGATGGAGGACCACCAGATCAAGACCCTGTCATGGCCAGCCCAATCTCCAGACCTGAACACCATAGAAAACTTCTGGAATGTGATCAAGAGGAAGATGGATGGTCACAAGCCATCAAACAAAGCCGAGCTGCTTGAATTCTTGCGCCAGGAGTGGCATAAAGTCACCCAACATCATTGTGAAAGACTGGTGGAGAGCATGCCAAGACACATGAAAGCTGTGATTGATAATCAGGGTTATTCCACCAATTTGTTTAGGAATATGGCAAATAATTTCACCTTTACACCTGGTTATATTATTATTAACTTATTTGTTTCTACTTTGTCAAAAGGAACTGTAACTGGACTTTATTAATTACTTTAACTCTATTACTAATCGAATCTACAAATAAAGTTGATCAAATTGATTACACTGTAATGTTTTTATTGTAAGGGGAAAGAAAATAGGCTATAATTATACAAAACATATCCTAAACAAATAACAATTGCTATTTAAAAAAAATAATATATTGCCATGAATATTTGTTCATGCAATTAATATTTTACAATAATTTATGCGCTATTTATCTAGCGTTGGTGCTGATGTTTGCGTACCTTGGGGGTTGATATGCATCTGATACATGTGCTAAAGTTGACGCCCGACAACGTTCTCTAGCGGGTACTTATAGGCTAAAGGCCAGGCGGTTCTAGTGTTAAGCCTTAGCCCCACTCATATCTTTAAGGATTCACATGTGAGGCCATGTGCTAAACAGAGTGAGTGAGGTAGTGTGCTAAACAACCAACGATTTCAAGACTAAAAGTGGTGAAAGTAGTAGCCTACAATAAGGAAAGACTCCAGGTAAAAATACACTTTATATAGTCCTTGGCCTATATCCTAATCTGACTTTAGAGCAGGTCATGTTGTTCTTCACATTACCGTCTCTGGTAAACACACACTATATCAAATAATATCTATGTTTCTTTGTAACATGCACAGGATACAGAATGTGTAAATGGGACAGTGAAATGGTTATTTGTATAGTAGCAATATAAAAAATAGAAAGTGTCTAGATAAAAATATTGTTTTAAAATGTTATAATTATTAGATGATTCTTACCCAGACTCACTTGCTAAATTGATTGGTCATGTGAAAGTAATGCTCTGACCAACCCCCCCCAGCCACATCTAGCTAAGTGGATGGGTCACTATTGTCTAGACATGTACACATGTTCATGAAATACAATAGATGGCCGTTTTCACCCCCAGAAACACCGGGCAAACTTGATGGGTCATGTAATCATCTGGCGAAGTGGAGTTTTTTGTTTAGACATGTAGCTAGCTAGCTAGCTAAACAATTAATCATATTCCCAACCCATACAGTATAAAAGGATTGTCATAGCTTCTTGAAACGGGTCACGTGTTAATCATTACTCCACATTTGTAAATGTTAGTAGGCTAGTCATTCACACGCTATAGCCTATCTGTAAACGCTGATACATCCTGACAAAAATAAACCATATGAGTGGCCTACTGTAATTTTCTGGACCTTGTAAACTGTCGAGAATAAACCCATAACTGATCAAAATGGTTGTATAATCAGGGCTTTATTTCAGCATGAAACACAAAAGCATGTTTTAGCGGTTATTCAAATTTGCCTACGTCAGACAATTGTGTACTAACAATAATGCATTTCTCATTGCACTGTTGTTGTGTCCTAGGAGGTATAATAATTGTATTTTCTAAAAACGTAGGCCTATTGATATCAATAGTGGAGCGTGCCCAGCATCCGCAGAGCACAGCCTTGAGGAACTCAGGCATATATCTTCCATTTGATAATCTGCTACCTAGGCTGAAGGAGTGATGCAGCCTATAACCATGCATGTTGAATTGTTGCAATAACTTATTAAACTGTTACAAATTTAGTCTATAGCCGATTAAAATAGCAAAATAAATAACGACCATGACAGTAGATGGAAAAAATCATGGCGCTCGAAATGTCATGATTGTGGGTTCGATTCCTGGGGCCACGAACGGAAAATGAATGCATTCACACTGTCGCTTTGAATGAAAGCGTCTGCTTAATGTCACATGTATTATTTTTGCACACCTCATATTTGTGAGACATCGAACATTTTCTTACATGGAACTTTTGTAGCTATGGGTTGGCTGCCTGCACATTCTGAGAAGACAGAAGAAAATAAAACTGCGTATCTAAAGCGGGTGAGTTATGAATTGTATCACCAACTGTGTAACTTTGTCATAGTGTTTCTTTGTCATAACCCAAGGTTGTATGCCACATTTTTGCTGAACCTAAACATAGACAAAGTTTAATTCAAGATTGAGACCTCACATCACCAAGTCAACAATAGGCTACTATTTCCTGTCTGTTTTACAAATCTGTGATTGCAATTTCAATGTAGCAAATCGCAGCATACATGCATCGTCAATTGCCAACATCAATGCTTGCAGAGGTTTCCTTAATAGGGAGCTATCATTAACTCTAAAGGAACCAAAAACACATGATCCAGCAGCGGTGGCATCTGCATCTTGGTTAACAGTTGAGGCCAGCCGGAGAAGATACCAAAAAGTTCAAAATAGGTAATTGTAGCTATTGTATTTGTAGTAGTATATTTTGTCGCAGTCGCTAATTCATTTGTGACATTGTAGCTAGCTTCATTTCTGGACTGGTCATGGTTGTTGTCAAAGTTTCTCCGTTAACGTCAGCTAATGTTAATGTTAGCTAGTTATCTTAGCTAACTGTTAGAGCAAAGGTAGCTAGCTAAGTCAATACATTTAGGGTCTAGCCTATGTGATATTAGGTAGCTAATTGAGCTAGCTAGTGTTTTTGTTTGTAAAACATCAGTAGTCTAGCTAAGACCAGCCAAGAAAGGACCCGGTTAACATAGCTAGCTAGCTAACAGTCACAGTTAGCTGTGCTAACTAGCGAACGTTAGCTAGTTAACTATGTCCAGTGAGTCACAAAGGACTTGCGCGACTCCAACTGGTCTAGAGCGGAGGTGGCAAAGAGCGCTCCAAGATATGATTATTTATTTCATTTAATGTGTACTATGGAAGCTAAACACTGAATTACAGTAATTTATATATATATATATATATATATATATATATATATATATATATATATATATATATATATATATATATATATATATGGTTCTGTATAACATTAGCTACTTGAATTATTTGGATCTAGTTAGTGGTCGACCACAAAACAATAAATAGTTTTGCAAAACTATTCATGGTTGACCCTATACTGTCAATGAGTTAATCAGCTGCTGTCTTCTTTCATTGAAAAGCAAATCTATAAAAATAAAATAAACTATAAGTATAATGTAAAACAACATTATATGGGTTGAATGATTAGTGTTTCCAGCTGATCCCATTCCTCACTTGAACCCAATGTAAAGCGATGTGCTCAACAATACGTCTTCTTCTTTGTCTTCCTGCCAGCAGACTCTGTATCTCCACCCTCAGCCTCTGATGGACTGTCTCGACCTTCCACCACCATGCCTCAAATACTCAAAATGTGAATCTGAATGCTGGCACCCTGAGCCTGAGCTGGTGCGGCTGGACAGTAAAGGAGTCAATCTCAAATGTGAAAACTGTTCAAGGGTGTGTAGACTTTCACTAGGCACTGTATACCCATTGATTCTTGAATAAAATAAGGTATACATGCTTGTTGAGCTTAGTTTAACTGTTCTTCCCTATCAAAACCAAACAGTCCTGTTTAACTGAGAAAAAAAAAACACTGTATAGCCTTAAAACATGGTTAAAACTATAATTTTGTATATAATGGATGGCCAGGCCTTGCATCCATAGCTCCTATATGTTTATGATCAGTGCTAACTGGGATCCTTGGGACATCCCTACCCTAAACCATAACCCTAACCTTAACCCTTACCCTAACCTTACACATAACCAAATCCCTTACCTAACCTCAACCATTTTAAATGTCAACTTCAATGGGGTAGGGACGTCCAATGGATACTGAATAGCACGGACCATGTGTTTATCATCTGAGAGCTGTATCCATGAATACTGGGCAGGGGACACAAGATAAGAGAGACTGGTGTGAGAGACAGACAGTGGCCTGACCATAGAATTAGGAATTAGAATACTATTATGACATAGCCTGACAATAGATCACAGAAAATAATTTCATGAATTTTTCTTAGTGTTTTTATGGAAAACCAGCAGTTAAAAATGTAAGAGAAATTGTAAATTCCTCACACCCCTAGTGTATATCTGGCTCCACTAACCTGTTAATGAGATGCTTCCCCTCCAAAATGCTGTACTGTTGGTTTTGTACATCTGCACTTAATTTGTCTGGTTGGACTTAATGAGGAACTTCAAACAGTTTAAATGTAAATTACAAAGGAGGTAGTGGGGTTTGTAGTTCTAGTAATCTGTCCGTATTGGTCATCGGGAAACATGGTGCCAGGTGGCTTTAATTCAAGGCAGATTAATTTCTAGAGGCGCAACAGTGACAACCCGGCTAATCTGCAGTGTGAAGTGACTGTCACGCCAATCTGCTCTTGGACAGTGTGTATGTGTGTGAGAGGTGTACAGTGACAGTGTTTTACGCCTGAAGGGTTAAAGGATGTGTGCTTAGTGGCACTAATTAGTAGGCCTAGGCCCGGAATGATTTTAGTATGGCGATACTCGTTAGTGTCGTTGCAAGGAAACAAAACACAAAGCGGATTTAACTTCTTTAAGAAAATAGCCCTAATGTTGGAAACAAACATCATTATGTTGTCATCCAGAGTCACCTTTACTTTTTTTCCAAGCTATAGCACACAATATTTTACATACAGCAGGAGCAAAGAGTTTGGTCTGCTTCGTGTAAAAACAATTAGCCATAGATTTTTTTTTGCTGGTATCGTCACAGCCCTAGTTATTAGGGCCACCAGCTCAGAGGAAAACAACTACGCTAAATTCATTTAGGCTTTTCACACTGTTTAAAAGGTAAAATAGCCTGTTGCTTATTAGTTGTCTGTATTTTCAAAACATTTATTTTATTGCATGTTCACAGATAATCTGCATTTTTATAGAAAGTTAATGAAATACACAAATTCTCAGTGTTTATTATATATTTGTACAAATGGAAGCAAACTTGAGAGCAGTGTACAGATGTGGCCGGGAGAGGAATGTGTTTTGTGTTTTATGGAGAGCCCTAGAGCTGTAGCCCCAGCCTCTCAGCCTCGAAGTTGCCGTCAGGGCAGACTGCTCTTTGTCAAAACACCTTCACGTCAAAGATCCAACAGCATCCTGGAGGAAACATTGACTGCTGCTATGAAGTCGACAAGTGATGAAATTCACCTAGAGCTTGTCAATTAGGCAACCGGGGCCTGGACCTCATAAGTTAATGGGCAGTTTCCCCTTGGTGGGTCTGCCAGGCCTTTATAGCACAAGTTATTAAAAAACAAAACAAGTGTAATGTCCCCCTATAACATTTTCAATTAAGACCCACCGCAAAAAGCCACATGGATACTCGACAATCATGGCGGACTGTTTTGTAAAGTGCCGTTTTGTATAAATTGGGAGGTTGGTTTCTGATTGCCCCAGATTCTGAAGCCCTTCTTCTCGTGGAAATTGGCCTATATGGATACGGCTAAATTGAAATATTTCTTACAGAATAAATATGGAAAGCATATGCATAACCATGGTAGCAACAGTTTGGAGATAAGGGGAAAATTATTAGACTAAAGGTGAGGACACAACAGTTCACCTGACACAAGACTGAATCCAAACATTACACTGTTGATTTTATGTGCATTTTACATTTACTGTACTTTTCACCGTATTTGTTGATAATGAAATCTGAAAATACTCTGGGTACATTCAGTAGTAACATGATAAGAATATTCTTGGAAAACTTGGGGTACGTGCATCATAAGACAAAACAATTACAAGGGTTTGAGTGAGAGGTCTTGGGGTTTCCAAGTGGCCACACACCTCTCCAAAGTGTGCACAGTTCTTAAGTAATTTCAGTGCACTTTTATGACTCAAAGAAGAGTCTTCAAATATAACCAGGTTTACATCCAACCATTTCATGCGGATGAATTACCTGACGTATGAAAAAGTCAGGACTGGGCTGATGGAAACAGGAAATGCCGGTACAATTGTATAAATTCCGAATGACAATTTGTTCGTTCGACATGGTGGGATCTTTTTGTGTCTGTAAAATTAATAATGCGAGAAATGGCAGTGGAAGCGCCTTTGTGCGCAAATATTTATATAATAACCATCATATCGAAATAAACTTGGAGTCATGCGATATGTTGTGTGGTCCTCCCATTATGACTCGGGAAAGCATTCAGTATATTAGGCTACAGATTAAATAAGTTATGATGAACATCACAGGGTGATGAGCTTGATGCTACTTTCCAATAAATATTGAGGGTCTTATTCTGGTGAAATGATGATCGATGCTTGGCTGCAGTTTGACAAATAAAAATAATATCGCTCTTATCCATAATAATATCATAATGTAGAGTGGCTTGCGAAAGTATTCACCCCCCTTGGCATTTATCCTATTTTTACAATTACAATAGAATTTTTAGGGGTTTGTATCATTTGATTTACACAACATGCCTACCACTTTGAAGATGCAAAATATTATTCATTATGAAACAAACAAGAAATAAGACAAAAAAACAGAAAACTTGAGGGTGCATAACTATTCACCCCCCCCCCCCCCCAAAGGCAATGCTTTGTAGAGCCTCCTTTTGCAGCAATTACAGCTGCAAGTCTCTTGGGGAATGTCTCTGTAAGCTTGGCACATCTAGCCACTGGGATTTTTGGCCATTCTTCAAGGCAAAACGGCTCCAGCTCCTTCAAGTTGGATGGGTTCCGCTTGAAGGAGCCATACCACAGATTCTCAATTGGATTGAGGTCTGGGCTTTGACTAGGCCATTCCAAGAGTATTCATCCCCCTTGGCATTTTTCCTATTTTGTTGCATTACAACATGTAATTTTAATTGATTTTTATTTGGATTTCATGTAATAGACATACACAAAATAGTCCAAATTGGTGAAGTGAAATGAAAAAAATAACTTGTTTCAAAAAATTCTCAGATATAAATAACGGAAAAGTGGTAAGTGCAAATGTATTCACCCCCTTTGCTATGAAGCCCCTAAATAAGATCTGGTGCAACCAATTACCTTCAGAAGTCACATAATTAGTTAAATAAAGTCCACCTGTATGCAATCAAAGTGTCACATGATCTCAATATATATACACCTGTTCTGAAAAGCCCCAGAGTCTGCAACACCACTAAGCAAGGGGCACCACCAAGCAAGCGGCACCATGAAGACCAAGGAGCTCTCCAAACAGGTCAGGGACAAAGTTGTGGAGAAGTACAGATCAGGGTTGGGTCATAAAAAAATATCAGAAACTTTGAACATCCCACGGAGCAACATTATATCCATTATTAAAAAATTGAAAGAATATGGGACCACAACAAACCTGCCAAGAGAGGGCCGCCCACCAAAACTCACGGACCAGGCAAGGAGGGCATTAATCAGACAGGCAACAAAGAGACCAAAGATAACCCTGAAGGAGCAGCAAAGCTCCACAGCGGAGATAGGAGTATCTGTCCATAGGACCACTTTAAGCTGTACACTCCACAGAGCTGGGCTTTACGGAAGAGTGGCCAGAAAAAAGCCATTGCTTAAAGAAAAAAATAAGCAAACACGTTTGGTGTTCGCCAAAAGCCATGTGCGAGACTCCCCAGACATATGGAAGAAGGTACTCTGGTCAGATGAGACTAAAATTGAGCTTTTTGGCCATCAAGGGAAATCAAATCAAATCAAATCAAATCAAATTGTATTGGCCACATGCGCCGAATACAACAGGTGCAGACATTACAGTGAAATGCTTACTTACAGCCCTTAACCAACAGTGCATTTATTTTTAATAAAAATGTAAAATAAAACAACAACAAAAAAGTGTTGAGAAAAAAGAGCAGAAGTAAAATAAAATAACAGTAGGGAGGCTATATATACAAGGGGTACCGGTGCAGAGTCAATGTGCGGGGGCACCGGCTAGTTGAGGTAGTTGAATTAATATGTACATGTGGGTAGAGTTAAATTGACTATGCATAAATAATTAACATTCTTGGAAATGTCTGCCGCAAACCCAACACCTCTCATTACCCCGAGAACACCATCCCAACAGTGTCATGCCCTGGCTCTGGGACTCTGTTATGTTGAGCCAGGGTGTGTAGTTTCTATGTGTTTGTGTTCTAGGTTCTTTATCTAGCTCATGTGTTTCTGTGTTGGCCGGGGTGGTTCTCAATCAGAGGCAACGAGTGTCAGCTGTTGCTTGTTGTCTCTGATTGGGAACCATACTTAGGCAGCCTGTTTTCCACAGTGTTTTGTGGGATCTTGTTCCGTGTTGGTTTTGTGTTGTAAACCAAGGACTTCACGTATTGTTTTGTTGTTTTGTTCGTGTGGTTGAATATAAATAAAAGTATGTTCGCATATCACGCTGCGCCTTGGTCCACTGTGTTTGACGAGCGTGACACAAAGTGAAGCAAGTGTCTCCGGAAGGTGGTCAGTGACTCCGCTGTCCTGGCATCGTGGGGGAGCTTGTTCCACCATTGGGGTGCCAGAGAAGCGAATAGCTTTGACTGGGCTGAGCAGGAACTGTGCTTCCGTAGAGGTAGGGGGGCTAGCAGGCCAGAGGTGGATGAACATAGTGCCCTCGTTTGGGTGTAGGGTCTGATCAGAGCCTGAAGGTAAGGAGGTGCCGTTCCCCTCACAGCTATGTAGGCAAGCACCATAGTCTTGTAGTAGATGTGAGCCTCAACTGGAAGCCAGTGGAGTGTGCGGAGGAGCGGGGTGACATGAGAGAACTTGGGAAGGTTGAGCACCAGACGGGCTGCAGTGTTCTGGATAAGTTGTAGGGGTTTAATGGCACAGGCAGGGAGCCCAGCCAACAGCAAGTTGCAGTAATCCAGACGGGAGATGACAAGTGCCTGGATTAGGACCTGTGCCGCTTTCTGTGTAAGGTAGGGTCGTATTCTGCGAATGTTGTAGAGCATGAACCTGCAGGATCGGGTCACCACTTTGATGTTAGCGGAGAACGACAGGGTGTTGTCCAGGGTCACGCCAAGGTTCTTTGCACTCTGGGAGGAGTACACAATGGAGTTGTCAACCGTGATGGCGAGATCATGGAGCGGGCAGTCCTTCCCCGGGAGTAAGAGCAGCTCCGTATTGCCGAGGTTCAGCTTGAGGTGGTGATCCGACATCCACACTGATATGTCTGCCAGACATGCAGAGATGCGATTTGCCACCTGGTTATCAGAAGGGGTAAAGGAGAAAATGAATTGTGTGTCATCTGCGTAGCAATGATAGGAGAGACCATGTGAGGATATGGCAGAGCCAAATGACTTGGTGTATAGAGAGAATAGGAGAGGGCCTAGAACTGAGCCCTGGGGGATACCAGTGATGAGAGCACGTGGTGCGGAGAAAGATTCTCGCCACGCCAGCTGGTAGGAGCGACCTGTCAGGTAGGACGCAATCCAAGAGTGAGCAACGCCGGAGCTGCCCAACTCGGAGAGGGTGGAGAGGAGGATCTGATGGTTCACAATATCAAAGGCAGCAGATAGGTCTAGAAGGATAAGAGAAGAGGAGAGAGAATTAGCTTTAGCAGCGTGGAGAGCCTCCGTGACACAGAGAAGAGCAGTCTCAGTTGAATGACCAGTCTTGAAACCTGACTGGTTTGGATCAAGAAGGTCATTTTTAGAGAGATAGCAGGGGAGTTGGCTAGAGACGGCACGCTCAAGAGTTTTGGAGAGAAAATAAATAAGTCATACTGGTCTGTAGTTGTTGACATCGGAGGGATCGAGTGTAGGTTTTTTGAGGAGAGGTGCAACTCTCGCTCTCTTGAAGATGAAAGGGACATGGCCAACGGTCAAGGATGAGTTGATGAGCGAGGTGAGGTAAGGGAGAAGGTCTCCGGAAATGGTCTGGAGAAGAGAGGAGGGGATAGGGTCAAGCGGGCAGGTTGTTGGGCGGCCGGCCGTCACAAGTCGCAAGATTTCTTCTGGAGAGAGAGGGGAGAAAGAAGTCAAAGCATAGGGTAGGGCAGTGTGTGTCATTTGACTTAATAAATGAGGATCGGATGTCGTCAACCTTCTTTTCAAAATGTTTGACGAAGTCATCCACAGAAAGGGAGGAGGGAGGGGAAGGAGGAGGAGGATTCAGCAGGGAGGAGAAGGTGGCAAAGAGCTTCCTAGGGTTAGAGGCAGAGGCTTGAAATTTAGAGTGGTAGAAAGTGGCTTTAGCAGCAGAAACTGAGGAAGAGAATGTAGAGAGGAGGGAGTGAAAAGATGACAGGTTCGCAGGGAGTCTAATTTTCCTCCATTTCCGCTCGGCTGCCCGGAGCCCTCTTCTGTGAGCTCGCAATGAGTCGTCAAGCCATGGAGCAAGAGGGGAGGACTGAGCCAGCCGGGAGGATAGGGGACATAGAGAGTCAAAAGATGCAGAAAGGGAGGAGAGGAGGGTTGAGGAGGCAGAATCAGGAGATTTAGCAGAGGGAAGAGATGATAGGATGGAAGAGGAGAGAGTAGCGGGAGAGAGAGAGCGAAGGTTGCGACGGCACATTACCATCTGTGTAGGGGCAGAGTGAGTAGTGTTGGAGGAGAGCAAGAGAGAAAAGGATACAAAGCAGTGGTTGGAGACTTGGAGGGGAGTTGCAGTGAGATTAGTAGAAGAACAGCATCTAGTAAAGATGAGGTCAAGCATATTGCCTGCCTTGTGAGTAGGAGGGGACGGTGAGAAAGTGAGGTCAAAAGAGGAAAGGAGTGGAAAGAAGGAAGCAGAGAAACCTCAATCCAATTGATAATCTGTGGTATGAGTTAAAGATTGCTGAACACCAGCGGAACCCATCCAACTTGAAGGAGCTGGAGCAGTTTTGCCTTGAAGAATGGACAAAAATCCCAGTGGCTAGATGTGCCAAGCTTATAGAGACATACCCCAAGAGACTTGCAGCTGTAATTGCTGCAAAAGGTGGCTCTCCAAAGCATTGACTTTGGGGGGGTGAATAGTTATGCACCCTCAAGTTTTCTGTTTTTTTTGTCTTATTTCTTGTTTGTTTCATAATAAAAAATATTTTGCATCTTCAAAGTGGTAGGCATGTGGTATAAATCAAATGATACTAACCCCTAAAAAAATCAATTTTAATTAAAATAGGAAAAATGACAAGGGGGGTGAATACTTTCGCAAGCCACTGTATCAGGTTTTAGAATTGGGTGTATGGTAGCCTATCTCCGTTACCTGTACCTCTGTTACTAAAGATCAACAAAAGTAAATGTTTTGAAAAAAGTATCCAACCTAAAACTGGAAATATCTAAAAGATACATATTAGTAGATACATATTAGTACGTTGTTTAATATGCAAATTAAATGGACACTGAGCATCTGACCTTTTCATGTACACTTGTTACTGGTAACTGAGTTACAAATGTTCTGAACATAAGAATGTGAGCACCTTTACAAACTTAAGTCTATGGATATCTGCTAGCATGCTAGTAGATATCCATAGACTTCCAGTCATTGCGCTAATGCTAGTTAGCATTGGCTCGCAAAACTACCTCTAACTTCCTTCATACTGGACACAGAGACATAAAAATGGTATCCACAAGTTCATCTGACTGGGGAATTAGATAAAGGGCCTCATTGCCAAAATCCCGAAGTATCCCTTTAAGGATAAACATTTTCCTCCAAATTAGGTTTAAAATGGACCATATTTAGCCTATATTCTTTATTGATATTTTCTCAACTAAATATCCCGTATCAGATGGAGAGAATATGTGTCTTGTTCTGCATTTCTTTTAAAATGTTCAAAGTAAATCCTCCCATTCAGGTTGTGGCTGGCAGAGTAGGGGCCAGCCTCTGCATCCCATAGAAAAACAAATGAGTGCTGAGTAAATACCAATGTGTTGACACCTCATTTCCTCCTTGATTGGTGCTGGTGGCCAGGAAGGCCAGAGGTAAACTATGTGGCCATAATCCTGAGTCGCTCTCGAACCAGGATTGGAATAGCCGGGGTCGTGTTCATTAGGGCACGCCACAACAATATGTTTCAAAATCAAGTGTTTCTTATTGGACAATCTCCTCGTTTCAGAGCGTTTCGTTCCTACTGAACCCAACCCGGGTTGGAAAGCAGGAGGCCAAGAAAAACTTGCGAGGCCCTATTTCTGACTGTAGCCTAATGTTTTTAAGCCCAATTTAATCTGTTTACTGCTTTAATGGCAGCCCAGGGCCTGGTGAGACCAAAGTTTGTTGACAATTTTGATGGATGCCGCTGAAAAATAAGTGAACTATTTTTAAAAGCCTATCTCACTTTTTTCCCCCTTGTAAAATATGTTGAATCCTAATTCAAGCGGCAGATCATTTATATTGTCTGTTCAGATAAACAGTAGTGCCCCGAAAACATGATGGAGTGAAACTGCAACATCTGTGTGTGTGCACACGCAAGCGTACACGTGTTCGCTCTGAGAAATACTTTTTCTTCCCCTTATTTTCAAGCCAGTGCATCAATAAATCACTCTATTACCTGTTGTTGACCCTAGCTAAACTGGCCTTTGAAATGCGTTACAGAGCATTAAGTTAACACGTGTTGCAGTGGGAAAACAAAGCTCTCGTAGAACGGGGCTTGGGGGACCATACCAGCTGAGTAAATTGTGCCGGGGATGGGATGGTAAGAGAGTGACCAAGCAGAGAGAGAGGCCTGCACTTGTCCCAAGGCATGCACGCACACACACACGCACACACGCACGCACACACACACACACACACACACTCTAGAGGATCCCATACGGCTAGCAGATGGATATTTTACCCCCGGGCCTTTGATCTGCGGCAACCTCCTTGGTCGAGGAGCAGGGGCTTCCTCGGAGTCTTCAGAGCCCATGCACATGGGATCGCATCTGTACAAACAGGGTCGCCGCTGTGGAATGTGTGAACAATGAAACAAAATAATCTCATTCTGGAGAAGAACGCTGGGGGGAGTGGGGGCTCGGGCCTAACGGGGCGGTTTGTGTGGTTTAGAGATTGAGTGTGGTGGTCAGATGGGGAAATATGCGCAGTGTTTTTAATGATAACAAGAAAGTGGGAGATTTGTGTGTTTGGCTTAAAATTACATGCGGTGAGCCAATGGAAGTGGTGTGCTGAAATTGGTGTGATGAAATCTCCTGTAAAACAATAAACCTTTTCAGATTAGCCAAGAGTATAGGCCTATAGCAGGGTTTTTTAACATGGCAAAAAAAGGTTTGATATCTTAGCTAAAATGTCATTGTGTGTAATTATTGACTAAATGTATCCTACCTTTTGTGTCCATTGGCTACCAATCCTCTATGTGACTGTCTTGTTGGTTGGAGAATAGCTTTAGCTCCAGCACTTTGTTTTGTTCAGACATGGAACCCTTGTATTGAATGAAACATACTGTATGTTTGTATGCTCTACCCCTATGAGTCCTCATTGTACATTTTTCACCTAAATTATTTGCTTAATGGTAAATTAGGCTGAATTGTAATGTTCTGTTTATAGCCATCCTATTTATTTTGAATAGTACACATTGACCTCTTCTGAGAAGCCCACCCAGTCTCGTTTGAGGTGCTGAATGGAAGGCCTATTTGTTGGACCTGCATTGGAACATGCAATGTAGGCACGATTAGCATTCTCTAGGCCTAATACGCCCCTGAAAGAGAGAATTGGGTCGGTACAATACGTACCCCACTTAGTGTTAATTGGGTGGCAGGCAGAGTTGCGTGTGGCTGGGATATTACTTCCAGGTTCAGTCTGAGTCTCTCCATCTGGATTTGCCCTTAGGCCCAGATCTAGGATCAGTTTATGGGTTACCTCTCCTAATTCTAACTCTCAGGGGGAGAAATCCCATAAACTGACCTTAGATCAGTGTCTAGGGGCAAGTCATTCAGGGCCAGGTCACGCCATGGATAGCGTCTACATAAAAAAAAAAGCAAATTCAGTCACTTGATGCTATACATACAATGAGAAAGGGCTTTTTGTAGTTTCTAGACTACACTTCATTATGTTTGTAACCAGATCCTAACAAAAGTTATGATGGTTTAATCATAGTGTTACTTGCTTACAACATCAAGCATGACTGTTGCAAGTTTTCCCCTTTTTCTACAGCAAATTACATATGCAGTATATACATTAGAAACATTATTATCCTTTTTAATTAATTATTGGACATTACTTTAAAAGGTCTAATGTGTAAAAATAATTTGTTCATGGATTTAATTAATGTAAATCAGGTTTTAGAACTGAGTGTGGTAGCCACTTCTGTTAAATGTACCTCTGTTACCAGAAATCAACAAAAGTACATTTTTTGAAAAATGTATCCAACCTAAAAACGTGGATATATCTCAAAGAAAGCATATTAGTACCTTTTTTTTATGGACAATGGACATCTGTTACCTTTTCTTATACCCTCATTACTGGTAACGGTTACAAAGGTTCTCAACATGACAATGTGAGCAGTTTTTAATATTTTAGATTTCTGAAAATGCTTTTAAATCAGGCAGGTCTACAGTATATCTCCAGTATTTTGTCTTCAATAGAAAGTTCAAGCTTGCAAGGAGCATAGCTAAGCCCAACCTCGGTGTTCCTCTCTGGACCTCCTCCAGATGACTCACCCACAGATATAAATATATAAAGGTAACTGCCAAAATAAAGGAAACACCAACATAAAGTGCGTTGGGCCACCACGAGCCAGAACCACTTCAATGCACCCTTGCATAGATTCTACAAGTGTCTGTAACTATTGGAGGGATGCGACACCATTCTTCCACAATAAATTCCATCATTTGGTGTTTTGTTGATGGTGGTGGAAAACGCTGTCTCAGGCGCGGCTCTGGAATCTCCCATGAGTGTTCAATTGGGTTGGGATCTGGAAACTGATATTTACATTTACATTTACGTCATTTAGCAGACACTCTTATCCAGAGCAACTTACATATAGGTGCATTCACCTTATAGCCAGTGGGATAACCACTTTACAAAAAATTTTTTTTTTGGGGGGGTTGGGGTAAGGGGGGGGTAGAAGGATTACTTTATCCTATCCCAGGTATTCCTTAAAGAGGTGGGGTTTCAAATGTCTCCGGAAGGTGGTGAGTGACTCCACTGTCCTGGCGTCGTGAGGGAGCTTGTTCCACCATTGGGGTGCCAGAGCAGCGAACAGTTTTGACTGGGCTGAGCGGGAACTATGCTTCCGCAGAGGTAGGGGAGCCAGCAGGCCAGAGGTGGATGAACGCAATGCCCTCTTTTGGGTGTAGGGAAGGTTGAACACCAGACGGGCTGCGGCATTCTGGATGAGTTGTAGGGGTTTAATGGCACAGGCAGGGAGCCCAGCCAACAGCGGGTTGCAGTAATCCAGACGGGAGATGATAAGTGCCTGGATTAGGACCTGTGCCGCTTCCTGTGTAAGGCAGGGTCGTACTCTCCGAATGTTGTAGAGCATGAACCTACAGGATCGGGTCACCGCCTTGATGTTAGCGGAGAACGACAGGGTGTTGTCCAGGGTCACGCCAAGGCTCTTCGCACTCTGGGAGGAGGACACAACGGAGTTGTCAACCGTGATGGCGAGATCATGGAACAGGCAGTCCTTCCCCGGGAGGAAGAGCAGCTCCGTCTTGCCAAGGTTCAGCTTGAGGTGGTGATCCGTCATCCATACTGATATGTCTGCCAGACATGCAGAGATGCGATTCGCCACCTGGTTATCAGAAGGGGAAAGGAGAAGATTAGTTGTGTGTCGTCAGCGTAGCAATGATAGGAGAGGCCATGTGAGGATATGACAGAGCCAAGTGACTTGGTGTATAGCGAGAATAGGAGAGGGCCTAGAACTGAGCCCTGGGGGACACCAGTGGTGAGAGCACGTGGTGCGGAGACAGCTTCTCGCCACGCCACTTGGTAGGAGTGACCGGTCAGGTAGGACGCAATCCAAGAGTGAGCCGCGCCGGAGATGCCCAGCTCGGAGAGGGTGGAGAGGAGGATCTGATGGTTCACAGTATCAAAGGCAGCAGACAGGTCTAGATTGACAAGAGCAGAGGAGAGAGAGTTAGCTTTAGCAGTGCGGAGAGCCTCCGTGACACAGAGAAGAGCAGTCTCAGTTGAATGACCAGTCTTGAAACCTGACTGGTTTGGATCAAGAAGGTCATTCTGAGAGAGATAGCAAGAGAGTTGGCTAAAGACGGCACGCTCAATAGTTTTGGAGAAAAAAGAAAGAAGGGATACTGGTCTGTAGTTGTTGACATCAGAGGGATCGAGTGTTGGTTTTTTGAGAAGGGGTGCAACTCTCACTCTGTTGAAGACGGAAGGGACATAGCCAGCGGTCAAGGATGAGTTGATCAGCGAGGTGAGGTAAGGGAGAAGGTCACCGGAGATGGTATGGAGAAGAGAGGAGGGGATAGGGTCAAGCGGGCAGGTTGTTGGGCGGCCTGCTGTCACAAGTCGCAAGATTTTATCTGGAGAGAGAGGGGAGAAAGAAGTCAAAGCATAGGGTAGGGCAGTGTGAGCAGGACCAGCAGTGTCATTTGACTTAACAAACGAGGATCGGATGTCGTCAAACTTCATTTCAAAATGGTTGACGAAGTCATCCACAGAGAGGGAGGGGGGGGAGGAGGATTCAGCAGAGAGGAGAATGTGGCAAAGAGCTTCCTAGGGTTAGAGGCAGATGGTTGGAATTTAGAGTGGTAGAAAGTGGCCTTAGCAGCAGAAACAGATGAAGAAAATGTAGAGAGGAGGGAGTGAAAAGATGCCAGGTCCGCAGGGAGTCTAGTTTTCTTCCATTTCCACTCAGCTGCCCGGAGCTCTGTTCTGTGAGCTCGCAATGAGTCATCAAGCCACGGAGCTGGAGGGGAGGACCGAGCTGGCCGGGAGGATAGGGGACATAGAGAGTCAAAGGATGCAGAAAGGGAGGAGAGGAGGGTTGAGGAGGCAGAATCAGGAGATTGGAGGGAGAAGGATTGAGCAGAGGGAAGAGATGATAGGATGGAAGAGGAGAGAGTAGCGGGAGAGAAAGAGCGAAGGTTGCGACGGCGCATTACCATCTGTGTAGGGGCAGGGTGAGTAGTGTTGGAGGAGAGGGAGAGAGAAAAGGATACAAAGTAGTGGTCGGAGACATGACGGTGAGAGGGTGAGGTCAAAAGAGGAGAGGAGTGGAAAGAAGGAGGCAGAGAGAAATTAGTCAAATGTAGACGTAGGGAGGTTGAAATCCCCCAGAACTGTGAGGGGTGAGCCATCCTCAGGAAAGGAACGTATCAAGGCATCAAGCTCATTGATGAACTCTCCAAGGGAACCTGGAGGGCCATAGATGACAAGGATATTAAGCTTAAATGGGCTAGTGACTGTGACAGCATGGAATTCAAATGAGGAGATGGACAGATGGGTCAGGGGAAAAACTGAGAATGTCCACTTGGGAGAGATGAGGATTCCTGTGCCACCACCCCGCTGACCAGATGCTCTCGGGGTATGCGAGAACACATGGTCAGACGAGGAGAGAGCAGTAGGAGTAGCAGTGTTTTCAGTGGTAATCCATGTTTCCGTCAGCGCCAAGAAGTCGAAGGACTGGAGGGTAGCATAGGCTGAGATTAACTCTGCCTTGTTGGCAGCAGAACGGAAGTTCCAGAGGCTGCCTGAGACCTGGAACTCCACGTGGGTGGTGCGTGCAGGGACCACCAGGTTAGAGAGGCAGCAGCCACGCGGTGTGGCCTGTGCGGAGAGGAGAGAACAGGGATAGGCAGAGGCATAGTTGGCAGGCTGCAGCAGATGGCTACAATAATGCAGAGGAGATCGGAATGAAATGAACTAAACATCTGGGAAAGGAGAGAGCAGGGCCTCCCTCACCACAACTCCCAAATATAACTCTCCCAACTTCCACCTCAGAAACTATAATTGTTGTAAACTACAGCGGTTCAATGTTTTCTAGGAATATACTAACTTAGTTTATTCAGCTAGCTAACTAGGTGCAGTATTATTCTGTGAAAATCGTCCAGGCACCTAGTCATAAGACGCCACAGCCAGCTAGCATGCCGGACTCCAACAACACGGTTTAGCGCCAATACTCGGCCACAACAAACCACCAGTGTATCAACACGCAAGCAGATCGTTCGTGTCCGTGTCTAACGTTGTGGGTTAGTCCCGACAGCTTGAGCGAGTCCGTCGTCAACTTATTCAGCCAGTTAGTTAGCTAGAATAGTTAGCAAACTAGCTAGCCATTGCTTTCAGACAAAGAAGAACCCCTCCTTTCACAGCACGAACACACAGAGAGAGCCAAACTAACGTTAACTAGTCACCCATGTCCCGAATTCCTTGAACGACTCGGGCTATCAATATGTAAAAAACAAAACACAAATGTAGGTTATGACTTACCCCTAGCAGCTACTGTTAGCTAGCCAAGTGCAAAGCTAGCCACTGAATTGACTCAGCCAGTTCGCGTCTGTTTGCTCGGTCGTTCCAGCTATTGTTTACTAGTAGCTATCCAGGTAGCAACAAGCTAGCTAAATTTCAAGCACAGTAGCCACTTGCTACCTAACGTTAACGGTTCAGACAATGAGGTTAGAAAACATCTGAATGGTAGGCTATTATTGTATGTCATTATTGTAGGCAGCCAGCTGGCGTAATTACAGGCACTCTCAGGCGTGAAACAACTATACCGTTGCTAGTAGCTACTCGCCAGCTAGTCCAGGTGGTGGGTTAGCTAGCTAGCTTCGTGCTACACCGGGCACAGCCGAATACAATACTAACCTACAATAATTATATACAACAACCCACGATAACTACCTACAATACCTAACTACAATCTAAATACATAGTTTAAGCCTTACTCGACAAAGCCCAAGCTATGTATAAAGCCAAGCTTACCCGACGCCAAGCTTACCCGACGACCTCCTCCTTCGACGTTCACAGCATACGGTTTCCATCGTTTTCATACTCATCAAAGTATTCAGTGACCACTCATGCCCTGTGGATGGGGGCATTGTCATCCTGTGGGGGCATAGCCATGGAAGCCAAAATGTGAACATTTTACCTATGCTCCTAAATATTTTGCTGTGCGACCTGGAATTTTCATTTAGGAGCACCAGTGCACCTAGAAAAAGTATGGATTCTAGCTTTATTACCTCAAATATTTTTCAATGTGCTCCTAAATGTATTTGTGTGTGCGGCCTAGGGCTGTGGTGGTCATGAAATTTTGTCAGCCGGTTATTGTCATTCAAAAGACTGCCGGTCTCACGGTAATAGACCTATAATTAACATAAGCACATGTATACAAGCCTCATACAAGCCGCTGATGTGTGCCTTTGGAACATCTACATTAAAGAAAGTCTAAGAAATTTGAATATACACAATCAAAATAAATCCATTATTTATTTTAGGCAGGTCTAAAGAAACATTATGATATGAAGAAAATGTATTTCAGAAGATCAGAATATGATTTGGCCTACTATGTTATCTGGCTATATGCCATTTCATAGGCTTGTTCGTTTAGCAGACAAGATATGCTTATAAGTAAAAGTTCCATGCAATTATTTTATATTATATGATTTTATAGTAAGAAGAATATAAATGAACTTAGCAAAATAAAATAGAAAGGATATTTTTCCCGTTCCGGAGCGAGAGTGTGAGCAAATGAATAGGCTATGTTGAGCGTAAAAGTGATCATTTGAAACAGGTCCTATATGCTACATTTAGAGTTACTTGCCTTAGAAATCAAAATATATATGGGCTGTATGATGTGACTATGGGCTATTGATGAATTGAGAAAGTCGCAAAAAAAAAGCTTGCGCTCTGTTCCTTGCTTCAGGCTGCACAACCTATTCTCTCATCAAGTGACATATTTTCAACCATCAGACTATTCTCAATTTAATCTTGTCTTTACTAATATGTTCAATTAGTTTCGAGAAAGAACATGGGGCAAGACAAAAAAGACATGTCATCCGTATGCACTGGAATAGCGAATGGAGCCCACTTTCCAGACAGAATTTTTTTCACTCATGTCAGGTAGGCTACTTCCGCCCAAACTCTGTATGCCGTGAGCTCTCCAACCATGTTCCTGCAGCTACCCAATGCTTTTTTGGGGAAACCAAGTGAAATCTGTTTGGGATCATTGATAGCAACATGTTTTCACAACAAAACGTATTGACAGCCCCTCTGCGCGCAGGAGAAAGGAATGAAGGAGATAGGGGAGGAGATGGAAACTCACGGTGGTGAGACATTCTGTAGCTAAAAAGAATGTGTCAGTGTATTAATTATGAAAATAAAAAAAAGGTCCTATTACTAGGCTATTCAACATCAAATACAAATTCACTATAATTGTAGGCTAAATCAGATTTTATTTATTTAGGCTAGACCAATTATGTACAATTTTTTTCTGTTTTCTTGGCATGTGTAATATGCACTAGGATATGTATTGTATAACGAACGACACAATCATTATTTTAATTCAGGGGTTTTTTCGGCATAAGCTCTAATATGCATATGGATGTTTTGAATTAATCATCACCTTAAAGCACTGTCCATTTCGTTGTGTTAGGCGTTGAAACAACATCCACAATGACCATGTTTTCCACTCAGTTTCAACCTATTGGTTTAACTTCTTTCTTCAAATTGATCAATCACAGTGAAGTGAGTTTTAAAAGCACATACTGTTTTGATGATAAGTGTTGGATGTGATTTTCGATTAGATTTGCATTGATGTCAGAGTGGTTAGAGGGAAAATAGAGCGACCTGATGATCGTTAGTGAGTTGGGTACTACTAATGCATGTCCAGAGTGCATAAAAGCAGATTACCATGACTCAACGGTCACATATAATTTTACTGCGGTCTTGACTCATGACTGGCGGCAATACTGTCACCGCAACAGCCCTACGTTTGCCTACAAGGGCAAAGCCATGTAGGTCACACAAAAAATGGACATATCTTTTTAATAATCAGGGCCAAATCTTAACGCTATATATTTTGTCACACCCTGATCTGTTGTGATTGTCTCCACCCCCCTCCAGGTGTTGCCCATCTTCCCCATTATCCCCAGTGTATTTATACCTGTGTTCTCTGTTTGTCTGTTGCCATTTTGTTATGTTTCTTCAAGCCTACCAGCGGTTTTCCCCTTGCGCCTGCCTTTTGCAAGTTTCTGTTTTCTAGTTTACCCGGTTTTGACGATTCTGCCTGCCCTGAGCCTGCCTGCCGTTCTGTACCTTGTCACACCACCCTGGATTATTGACCTCTGCCTGCCCTGACCCTATGACTGCCTGCCGTTCTGTACCTTTAGGACTTTGATCTGGATTACTTACCTCTGCCTGCCCTTGACCTGTCGTTTGCCTGCCCCCTGTTTTTGTAATAAACTTTTGTTACTTCCAGACTGTCTGCATCTGGCTCTTCTCCTAAAACGTGATAATATTTATTTGTAGATACTGTATTTGTTAGTGCTTTAATGCAATACTAACAAGTAATTGTTCAAATATCTTTTAATGCATATTTTTTGGTTAGTGCTTGGTCATGGAGTCACAGCTGCCCAAAAACAATGCTTTGACTTTACATAATTTTTATGCATTTTATGACTCCAATATGGCTCCATGACACACACAATCTTGTAACTCCTTTACCAGACATCTGTTTGGAGAATCTGTATTTCCATGATGAAATATTGCTTCAAATGATACCAAAATTGGTATTGATATAGTCAACTAAGTACTTTATCAGATATGTTACATTAATGGATTATCACTAAAGAACCACATGTTATGCAGGTTTGTATACACCTCCCCCAAAATAGATATTAACTGGCTGTGACTCCGTTACCAAGCACTAAGCTACAGGACTGTTTCGCTAGCACAGACTGGAACATTTTCTGGGATTCATCTGATGGCATTGAGGAGTTTGCCACATCAGTCACTGGCTTCATTAATAAGTGCATCGACGATGCCATCCCCACATTGACCGTAATTAGGTACATATCCCAACCAGAAGCCATGGATTACAGGCAACATCCGCACAGAGCTAAAGGCTAGAGCTGCAGCTTTCAAGCAACGGGACACTAATCCGAACGCTTATAAGAAATCTCGCTATGCCCTCCGACGAACCATCAAACAGGCAAAGTGTCAATACAGGACATCGGATGTGGCAGGGCTTGCAAACTATCACGGATTACAAAGGGAAACCCAGCCAGGAGCTGCCCAGTAACGCGAGCCCACCAGACGACCTAAAAATTTTCTTCACTGACATGTTTTACCTCTCCCTGACCCAGTCTGTAATACCTACATATTTCAAGCAGACCACCATAGTCCTTGTACACAAGAACGCCAAGGTAACCTGTCTAAATGACTATCACCCCGTAGCACTACATCTGTAGCCATGAAATGCTTGGAAAGGCTGGGCATGGCTCACATCATCACCATCATCCCAGATACGCTGGACCCACTCCAATTCACATACCGCCCCAACAGATCCACAGATGACACAAACTCTATTGCACTCCACAATGCCCTTTCCCACCTGGACAACACCTATGTGAGAATGCTGTTCATTGACTACAGCTCAGCGTTCAACACCATAGTGCCCTCCAAGCTCATCACTAAGCTAAGGACCCCGGAACTGAACACCTTCCTCTGCAACTGGATCGTGAACTTCCTGACGAGCCGCCCCCAGGTGGTAAGGGTAGGCAACAACACATCCGCCATGCTGACCCTCAACATGGGAGCCCCTCAGGGGTGCGTGCTTAGACCCCTCCTGTAATCCCTATTCACCCACGACTGCGTGGCCGCGCACGACTCCAACACCATCATTAAGTTTGCCGACAACACGACGGTCGTAGGCCTGATCACTGACGACAATAAGACAACAAACAGGGAGGAGGGCAGAGACCTGGCAGTGTGGTGCCAGGACAACAACCTCTCCTTCAAAGTCAGCAAGACAAAGGAGCTGATTGTGAACTACTGGAAACCGAGGGTCGAGCACGCCTCCATTCAATCGACGGGGCTGTAGTGGAGCGGGTTGAGAGCTACAAGTTCCTTGGTGTCCACATCACTAAGGACCTATCAGGATCCAAATACAGCAACACAGTCGTGAAGAGGGCACGACAACGCCTCTTCCCCCTCATGAGGCTGAAATGATTTGGAATGGGCCCTCAGATCCTCAAAAAGTTATACAGCTGCACCATTGAGAGTATCTTGACTGGCTGCAACACCGCTTGGTATGACAACTGCTTGGCATCTGACCATAAGGCGCTATAGAGGGTAGTGCGTATAGCCCAGGCTCCCTGTCATCCTGGACCTCTATACAAGGTGGTGTCTGAGCAAGGCCCTAGAAATTGGCAGACTCCAGCCAACCAAGTCATAGACTATATGCTCTGCTACCACACGGCAAGCGGTCTGGGACCAAAAGGCTCCTGAACAGCTTCTACCCCCAAGCAATAAGACTGCTGAACAGTTAATCAAATGGCTACCCGGACTATTTGTATTGACCCCCTTTTCATAATTGTTTTACACTGACACTCCAACACACTCACACACACACACACACACTCTAACACAAACATATACATACAGTAGACACACTTTCACACTCTTTCACATTCTTTCGCACTGCTACTCTGTTTATTATCTAACCTGTTGCCTAGTCACTTTTTCCATACCTACTGTACATGTACATATTACCTCAATTACCTCTTACCCCTGCACATTGGCTCGGTACTGGTACTCCTTGTATATAGCCTTGTTATTGTTATTTTATTGCATTAATATACTGAACAAAAATATACTGTAAAGTGTTGGTCCCATGTTTCATGAGCGGAAATAAAATATATAAGAAATGTTCTATACGCACAAAAAGCTTATTTCTTTCAAATGTTGTGCACAAATTTGTTTTCATCCCTCGTAGCGCGTATTTCTTCTTTGCCAAGATAATCCATCCACCTGACAGGTGTGGCATATCAAGAAGCTGATTAAACAGCATGATCATTACACAGGTGCACCTTGTGCTGGGGACAATAAAAGGCCACTCTAAAACGTGCAGTTGTGTCACACAACACAATGCCACAGATGTCTCAAGTTTTGAGGGAGCATGGAATTGGCATGCTGACTGCAGGAATGTCCACCAGAGCTGTTGCCAGATAATTGAATGTTCATTTCTCTACCGTAAGCCGCCTCCAACGTCGTTTTAGATAATTTGACATTACATCCAACTGCCCTCACAACCGCAGACCACGCCAGCCCAGGACCTCCACATCTGGCATCTTCACCTGCGGGATCGTCTGAGACCAGCCACCCGGACAGCTGATGAAAACTGAGGAGTATTCATGTCTGTAATGAATCCTTTTTGTGGGAAAAACTCATTCACATGGCCCCTGCCCAGTCATGTAAAATCCATAGATTAGGGCCTAATGAATTTATTGCAACTGACAGATTTCTTTAAATGAACTGTAACTCAGTAAAATCTTTGAAATTGTTGCATGTTGCGTTTATATTTTTGTTCAGTATATTTCCTTTTTTTATTGAGCAAATTGTTCTTAGTTTTTAACTCTGCATTGTTGGGAAAGGGCTCGTAAATAAGCATTTCACAGTAAAGTCTACACCTGTTGTATTCGGCCATGTGACGAATACATTATTTTATTTTATATTACATTTTTTGCATGAAAGATATATTTAAACAATTACTTGTTAGTAATTGCATAACATTGCACTAAAGCACTAACAAATACCTACAAAAACATATACAGTGGGGAGAACAAGTATTTGATACACTGCCGATTTTGCAGGTTTTCCTACTCACAAAGCATGTAGAGGTCTGTAATTTTTATCAAAAATCCAGAAAAGCACATTGTATGATTTTTAAGTAATTAAGTTGTATTTTATTGCATGACATAAGTATTTGATCACCTACCAACCAGTAAGTCTCCAGACCTGAACCCAATAGAAAATCTTTGGAAGGAGCTGAAAGTCTGTATTGCCCAGCGACAGCCCCGAAACCTGAAGAATCTGGAGAATCTGGAGAAGGTCTGTATGGAGGAGTGGGCCAAAATCCCTGCAAACCTGGTCGAGACCTACAGGAAACGTATGATCTCTGTAATTGCAAACAAAGGTTTCTGTACAAAATATTAAGTTCTGCTTTTCTGATGTATCAAATACTTATGTCATGCAATAAAATGGAAATTAATTACTTAAAAATCATACAATGTGATTTTCTGGATTTTTGTTATAGATTCCTTCTCTCACAGTTGAAGTGTACCTATGATAAAAATTACAGACCTCTACATGCTTTGTAAGTAGGAAAACCTGCAAAATCGGCAGTGTATCAAATACTTGTTCTCCCCACTGTATAGCATTAAATACTAATACTACGCCATTTAGCAGACGCTTTTATCCAAAGCGACTTACAGTCATGTGTGCATACATTTTTACGTATGGGTGGTCCCGGGGATCGAACCCACTACCCTGGCGTTACAAGCGCCGTGCTCTACCAATTGAGCTACAGAGGACCACATTAAGACTTGGCCCTGATTGTAAAAAAGATATGGCAGTTTTTATGTAGTGGGAGTGTAACTCCTTTACTGCGTGACCTTGACCATCATCCATCTCACTGACTTTCTTTCTCCGTCTGCACAGTGTTCCTACAGTCTTCTCACGGCACCTGGGTTGGCCCATCGCCACGGTGATGGTTGCATGGCATTTGACAGGAAGACGATGTAGGTGTAATTTGGGCTGGAGTTTCCTGTCTGATTTAGCCAGCTACAACACCTTAACCCAGCGTTTGATAAACTCGGTGCTTGGGACCCCAAGGGGTGAATGTTTTAGTTTTTGCCCTAGCACTAAACAGCTGATCCAAATAATCAACTAATCATCAAGCTTTGATAATTTCAATCAGCTGTGTAGTGTTAAGGCAAAAAACTAAACGGACACCCCCCTTGGGGTCCCGAGTACCGAGTTTGGAAACCGCTGCCTTAAAACCGTATCAGTCCAGAGACCCTAGCAAAAATCGGCTTTTCATTGATCTGACTTTCATTTATCTGCATGTCCAGCCGTTACAGTTGAAGTCGGAAGTTTACATACACTTAGGTTGAAGTCATTAAAACTTGTTTTTCAACCACTCCACAAATTTCTTGTTAACAAACTATAGTTTTGGCAAGTTGGTTAGGACATCTACTTTGTGCATGACACAAGTAATTTTTCCAACAATTGTTTACAGACAGATTATTTCACTTATAACTCACTGTATCACAATTCCAGTGGGTCAGAAGTTTACATACACTAAGTTGACTGTGCCTTTAAACAGCTTGGAAAATTCCAGAAAATGGTGTCATGGCTTTAGAAGCTTCTGATAGGCTAATTGACATCATTTGAGTCGATTGGAGGTGTACCTGTGGATGTATTTCAAGGCCTACCTTCAAACTCAGTGCCTCTTTACTTGACATCATGGGAAAATCAAAAGAAATCAGCCAAGACCTCAAAAAAAAAAAAATTGACCTCCACAAGTCTGGTTCATCCTTGGGAGCAATTTCCAAATGCCTGAAGGTACCACGTTCATCTGTACAAACAATAGAACGCAAGTATAAACACCATGGCACCATGCAGCCGTCATACCGCTCAGGAAGGAGACGCGTTCTGTCTCCTAGAGATGAACATACTTTGGTGCGAAAAGTACAAATCAATCCCAGAACAACAGCAAATGACCTTGTGAAGATGCTGGAGGAAACAGGTACAAAAGTATCTATATCCACAGTAAAACTAGTCCTATATCGACATAACCTGAAAGGCCGCTCAGGAAGGAAGAAGCCACTGCTCCAAAACCGCCATAAAAAAGCAAGACTACAGTTTGCAACTGCACATGGGGACAAAGATCGTACTTTTTGGAGAAATGTCCTCTGGTCTGATGAAACAAAAATAGAACTGTTTGGCCATAATGACCATCGTTATGTTTAGAGGATAAAGGGGGCGGCTTGCAAGCCGAAGAACACCATCCCAACTGTGATGCACGGGGTGGCAGCATCATGCTGTGGGGGTGCTTTGCTGCAAGAGGGACTGGTGCACTTCACAAAATAGATGGCATCATGAGGAAGGAAAATAATGTGGATATATTGAAGCAACATCTCAAGACATCAGTCAGGATGTCAAAGCTTGGTCGCAAATGGGTCTTCTAAATGTACAATGATCCCACGCATACTTCCAAAGTTGTGGCAAAATGGCTTAAGGACAACAAAATCAAGGTATTGGAGTGGCCATCACAAAGCCCTTACCTCAATCCTATAGAAAATGTGTGGGCAGAACTGAAAAAGCGTGTGCGAGCAAGGAGGCCTACAAACCTGACTCACTTACACCAGCTCTGTCAGGAGGAATAGGCCAAAATTCACCCAACTTATTGTGGGAAGCTTGTGGAAGGCTACCTGAAACGTTTGACCCAAGTTAAACAATTTAAAGACAATGCTACCAAATACTAATTGTGTGTATGTAAACTTCTGACCCACTGGGAATGTGATGAAAGAAATAAAAGCTTAAATAAATCATTCTCTCAACTATTATTCTGATATTTCACATTCTTAAAATAAAGTGATGATCCTAACTGACCTAAGACAGGGACTTTTTACTAGGATTAAATGTCAGGAATTGTGAAAAACTGCGTTTAAATTTATTTGGCTAAAGTGTATGTAAACTTCTGACTTCAACTGTATATTTAGCCTCAAAATGAAGTGTTTTACCATTGTCTTTTCAGGACTACCAGGGCTACAAGTAGAACACAAAACAATTTCACATAAATAGTTGCATTCATGAGTTTTATTGACAAATGTCAATACAAAAAGGTCAGCCAAAGCAAAAACCTGATAAAGGAATTTATATGAATTCTCACTTGGAAATTAATATCCAACTAGTCAGTGACAACTGTGTGGAGTTTGGAGTTTGACAGTAACTGTGAGCTTATTACAGTATTCTAGACACTATGTCCTCTGATTTCCTATGATCTTCTATGTAGAAGAACCCCTTACCTTCTAACGACTCTTGTGTAGCTTGTGAGTATCATAGAGCAAAACATGTCAGTGTGAGTTTCAGCTATTCATAGATAGCTTTTAATAGTTTGAAGCTCAAACCATTCGGACTCTGTAGATGTTTTTGTAAAAAGACTAACAAACACCGCTCTAGCTCCCGTTAATCACACAGACTAATGGTTGGTATCTACGGATGCAGAAGAAATAGACAAATCCAAACACACAATGTTTAAAAGGGGTTAAAGTCCAAAATGCACTAGCGTTACGGTTGGACTCAATGGGTTAATGAGTTTACAATGTTGGGGTTTACAGCATTGTGTGCCTGTGTGTGTGGTGGCAGAGGGGTTATGTCTGTCTGTGAGGTGTGTGTGTGTGTGTGTGTGTGTGTGTGTGTGTGTGTGTGTGTGTGTGTGTGTGTGTGTGTGTGTGTGTGTGTGTGTGTGTGTGTGTGTGTGTGTGTGTGTGTGTGTGTGTGTGTGTGTGTGTGTGTGTGTGTGTGTGTGTGTGTGTGTGTGTGCATGCGTGCGTGCACGTGTACCTGAGGTGGTCAGTGTATAGATTGGCTGAGGGATTGTGTGTGTGTGTTTCTTTCTACCTGTGTGTTTGTGGGTTAGTGCTGTTGTGTGTGTGTGTGTGCGACCTGTGAATACATGTGTGCATCAAATGTGTTTGTGGGGGATAACATAGGTTACATTTATGGCTGTGGTTGGTAATAGTTGCAATTCCACATCGGGCCTCATGGTGTCAGTGTTGACAATGTTCTGTGGAGAAATTTGCTTTGATGTGTTTGGTGGTTTTGCTCCTCAGTCTCTGTCTCTGAATCTCTCCCTATTAATCAAAATGATTGATTGGATATCTGAGTCTGTTTGCCTGGACTGTCAAAAAGCTTCAGCACAGAAAAGTTATGCACCTGGGAAATTGGTTTACCTGACCGAGCCGTCTTCATTTGAATGAATAAACTGTAACCATCCAGTGGATGGATGGATGGATGGGGCCTGTATTTTTTTATGGACATTGAGAGGATTTTCAAGAAGGCCAACGCAACACTGTCAGAAGTTTTGTCTGTTCACATTGTCAATATCAGTGATGGATAAAACATTTCAGATTATTTGTGTGTTTATTAACAGCCCATGACATTGAATATTACTCTGAACTGATTGCATTTTAGATGAAATAAATAGCCTACTTGAAATTATATTTAAATGCAGACTAAATAATTATATCCTCGCCACCCTCTTATTTTTTTAAGCTCATGAATTTCCAATACTGTATGATTACAACAAATACTAGTCACAGGACAGGAATATTAAAATGAGGGTCTTAGCATGCATTGGTGTGCAATCCTCCTCGTTTAATGGCCAGATGTAAAATTAAATATTAAAAGAACATAAGCAATAAGAGGCCTGATAATAATGGGAACAGATTTCCCATGGTGAAGCAGAATGTAAATGGGTGAATGGGACCCTGAGGAAGGGGGTTGGCAGTTTGTGTGAGTGTGAGTGTGTGTGTGTGTGTGGGGGGCTTGGGGGTCTTGGCAAGGGGGTCTGGGGCATTTTTGTGTGTACTTGCAGCAGTGTGGATTATGTCTTCTGTATGGCCCCCACTGTTTACTACACTGTTGTGTAGAAAGAAAAGAATGGTCTAAGGCTGGGGAAGGGGACTGGGTTTGTGTCTTGGCTAGTGACATTACCAGAGCTGGTGCTAATGCAGGGCTAAAAGAAGGATGAAGGGGTAGGCTAGGTTGAAGATAACCACAATCTGAAACTGCCTCCTCTCTCTGCACCACCTGGACATGTTTAACTTTTTCCCCCTCTGTATATCACCCTGTTTTTTTATGTCACATCCTGTCTATTGTACAAGTATGATACAGGGTGTCTAAGCTGTAGTAACGGTGGGGTGATGTTTGTGTTTGCTTTGTTCCCTTAATAGTGTGTGAGAGAAATTACTTCTTACATTGCTGGTGGTATCAGAAGACACACACACACACACACACTCGGACACCATCAAAGGAGCCTTTAGTCAAAGGACAGTGGTGTCTCTGTGTCCTCATCACTCTCCTCTAATGATGCATGCAGTGGGCCCTACGTGTGTTTAAAACATTCACTCTCCATCCTCCCTTCATTCTCTCTCTCGCGGCCGTGTTTGTTTGTCTGCTGGATTTTGTTTGTTTATTGTTTCCAGATGGTAGACGGCAGACTTAATTTGTGTGGCTTTCAAGTTTCCCAGAGAGCTTTTTACTGCCTTGGCTCAAGCGCTTATCCTGTTTCCTCTAGCCGGGCTTTATGATGGCCCTTTTACTCAGCAACTGGAAACAACTGTCAGTACGAGTCTGTGGAGAGGAAAGGAGAGGAGAGGAGGAGAAAAGTCTGTCTTTCTGACACTGTACTAGGAAGATCTCCATCTCTTTAACCACAGGAGAAGGGCATATCTGATGGAGATGGTTCTGAAGTGATGGAATAGAATAGAATAGATTCAACTACAATTACAGGCCTACACTAAAAAGAAACCGGAGGGTGAGACTAATTTGAGATTTTTGTTTGTAAGACAGGACAGGTAGAAAACTGTTGAGTCTGGCAATATTTTCCCAAGGACCTATCTGATCTAGTCTGTGCATCATTACTCAAGTCCCACGTCATTCATTTATAGGCACCCAGGAGGGTAGCTCTTTATCCAAGTTAAACGTGTGGGAGGACCCGCGGTTGTATTTACTCATAGGATGCGGTTTTAAAACCAACCCAGAGCAGTAGTCAAAGCTCCCAGCTATGTAAAAATAACCCTAACCCCCCCCAACCTTAAGAGGGCCGTTTCTCCTGGGCCCTCCCTTGGCTGAATGAGTGATTACCCCCGGCATTCCAACCAACCTAATCCCATTTCTACTAGTGATTTAACCCAAGGCCAGCCATGGCAGAGGCGCCGCCACCGCCTCTCAACCGGCTTACACCGTACTTTAATTTAATTTAAATTGATTTAAAAAGGGAAATCCCATTGAGACCAATGCCTCTTTTACAAGGGAGCACTGCACACAATCATACACATTCACAATATTTACATTTCCAACGCAATAAAACATGGAATTTAAGAAAAGTAACTTACAAAACACAATCATGAAAAACAAACACATTCCTCATTAAAAAAAGTCATCAACCAGCCGTCTGAACTGCCCTAGCAGCACCAAAACATCCAACTTTAGAGTTCATGCCGATCATTCCACAAATAAGCTGCAAAAAAACTAAATGCAGATTTAACTAACTCAGTTGATACCGAAGGGATCTCCAGAGTTAGCCATCCCTGTGATCGGGTCTGGTGACTTGTATCTCTGTAATTTAAAAAGAAGCACTAGAAGTTGACAGAGTTGAGGATCTGTATCTATTTCTCAAATGCCTGAAAAGCTACCAATCCGCTACACAGTTTTTCTAGCCTTGGTCCAGGCCTGATTTCTCATCATAACAAGATCTGAAAGTTCTATAAAGAACCAAGGCGTTTAAAGGGTGCGTGTTTGTGTCACGACTTCCGCAGTGGCTGCCTCCCCTCCTTGTTCGGGCAGGTTTTGGCGTTCGGCATTACCGGCTTACTAGCTACTGCCGATCCATTTATCATCACTCCATTTGTCTTGTCTTCAATCACACACACCTGGTCTTTATTCCCTCATTAGTCATTGTATAAGTGTTCCCTCTGCTTCCTTGTCTGTGTGGGTGATTGTTTATTGTGGAGGTTAGTGAAGCGCGTGTATTTTGTATCGACGGGAGTATTTTCCAGTGCGCCTGTTTTGTGCCCTGGAGTGTGTTTGACGCATTTCTGCGTAAACCTGTATTTTGCGGATTAAAGCCTGTTATTCTGTGATTTACCCTCCTACCCTTTGTCACATGCACAGGATACAGAAGGTGTAAAAGGTACAGTGAAATGGTTACTTGCATATTTGTATAGTAGCAATATCAAAAATAGAAAGTGTCCATTTAAAAATATTTTCTTAATATTTTATAATTATTAGATGATGCTTACCCAGACACACTTGTCTAAATTAATGGGTCATGTGAAATAAATGCTATAACAACCACCCAGGCACATCTAGGTGTGGCCCTCTGTAGTTCAATTGGTAGAGCATGGAGCTTGTAACGACAGGGTAGTGGGTTCGATCCCCGGGACCACCCATACGTAAAAATGTATGCGCACATGACTGTAAATCGCTTTGGATAAAAGCGTCTGCTAAATGGCATATTATAGGTAAGTGGATGGGTCACTATTGTCTAGACATGTGCACATGTTCATGAAATAAAATAGATGGCTGTAATCACCCCCAGGCTAACCTGGTGAAGTGGACTCTTTGTTTAGACATAGCTAGCTAGCTAAATAATGAACCATAATCCCAACCCATACAGTACAAACAGAATGTCATAACTAGCCACCATGCATGAAATGCTGTAGTATGAATCTTGAGATAAAATGGTTTACCTCAAAGTATGCAGACACCCCTTCATATTAGTCAATTCGGCTATTTCAGCCACAACCGTTATGACAGATCTATAAAATCGAGCACACAGCCATGCAATCTCCTTAGACAAACATTGGCAGTAGAATGGCCCGTACTGATGAGCTCAGTGACTTTTAACTTGGCACCGTCATAGGATGCCACCTTTCCAACAAGTCAGTTCGTCAAATGTCTGCCCTGCTTGAGCTGCCCCGGTCGACTGTAAGCGCTGTTGTTGTGAAGTGGAAACGTCTAGGAGCAACAACGGCTCAGCCGCGAAGTGGTAGGCCACACAAGCTCACAGAACGGGACCGCCAAGTGCTGAAGCGCGTAGCGTGTAAAAATCGCCTGTCCTCGGTTGCAATACTCAATACCGAGTTCCAAACTGCCTCTGGAAGCAACGTCAGCACAAAAACTGTTCATCGGGAGCTTCGTGAAATGGGTTTCCATGGCCAGCAGCCGCACACAAGCCTAAGATCACCATGCGCAATGCCAAGCGTCGGCTGGAGTGGTATAAAGTTCGCCGTCATTGGAATCTGGAGCTGTGGAAACGCGTTCTCTAGAGTGATGAATCACGCTTCACCATCTGGCAGTCCGACGGACTAATCTAGGTTTGGCGGATGCCAGGAGAATGCTACTTGCTCGAATGCATAGTGCCAACTGTAAAGTTTGGTGGAGGAGGAATAATGGTCTGGGGCTGTTTTTCATGGTTCCAGCGAAGGGAAATCCTAACGCTACAGCATACAATAACATTCTAGACGATTCTGTGCTTCCAACTTCGTGGCAACAGTTTGGAGAAGGCCCTTCCCTGATTCGTCAAGATCGGTGTGGAAGAACTTGACTGGCCTGCACAGAGCCCTGAACTCGACCCCATCTAACACCTTTGCGATGAATTGGAACGGCGACTGCGAGCCAGGCCTAAACACCCAACATCAGTGCCCGACCTCACTCATGCTCTTGTGGCTGAATGGAAGCAAGTCCCCACAGCAATGTTCCAAAATCTAGTGGAAAGCCTTCCCAAAAGGGGGGACCAACTCCATATTAATGTCCATGATTTTGGAATGAGATGATCGACGAGCAGGTGTCCACATACTTTCGGCCATGAAGTGTAGCTAAAGCTAACCAACTGGGTTCAACGTTAGCCTAATGTTAGCTAGCTAGCTATAACTAGCAATGCAAATGGCTTTCTGAGATCCAAATAATATTACTACACAGATCATACACGTAACGTTAGCTAGCGAGCCAGCAAGCTAAAATTCAGCAGTAGCAACACTTATGCAGTTCTCCATGGCTAACGTTATATCTTTCAAAAAAGCCATGGTAGCAGTTATCTACACATACTAAGCAGCTCATGTTACAGACAGAAGCATGCCACATGGCAGAACAATCCGAACTCATCTCTCAGCATGTCCAGCCCATCCATTATCTCAGCCAATCATGGCTAGCGGGAAGGTTCCTGTCATTTTGTGTGGCTAAACCAACTAGGTTCATAATTTAACATTTTATTTATTTACATATGGCATACAAGTTTGTTATTAAGGCATATAAATGTTCACATGTTCAAGAAGGTATTTCAGCCAAAAAACACCTTTTGATTAAAACAACACACACTACTGTTCAAAAGTTTGGGTCACTTAGAAATGTCCTTGTTTTCGAAAGAAAAGCAATTTTTTTGTCCATTAAAATAACATCAATTTCATCAGAAATACAGTGTAGACATTGTTCATGTTATAAATGGCTTTTGTAGCTGGAAACGGCTGATTTTTAATGGAAGGCATACAGAGGCCCATTACCAGCAACCATCAGTCCTGTGTTCCAATGGCACGTTGTGTTTGCTAATCCAAGTTTATCATTTTAAAAGGCTAATTGATCTTTAGAAAACCCTTTTGCAATTATGTTAGCACAGTTAAACTGTTGTGCTGATTTAAAAGAAGCAATAAAACTGGCCTTCTTGAGACTAGTTGAGTATCTGGACCATCAGCAATTGTGGGTTCGATTACAGGCTCAAAATGGCCAGAAACAAATAACTTTCTTCTGAAACTCATCAGTCTATTCTTGTTCTGAGAAATGAAGGCTATTCCATGCAAGAAATTGTCAAGAAACTGAAGATCTCGTACAACGCTGTGTACTACTCCCTTCACAGAACAGCGCAAACTGGCTCTAACCAGAATAGAAAGAGGAGTGGGAGGCCCCGGTGCACAACTGAGCAAGAGGACAAATACATTAGTGTCTAGTTTGAGAAACAGACACCTCACAGGTCCTCAACTGGCAGCTTCATTAAATAGTACCCGCAAAACACCAGTCTCAATGTCAACAGTGAAGAGGCAACTCCGGGACGCTGACGTTCTAGGCAAAGTTCCAAAGGAAAAGCCATATCTCAGACTGGTCAATGAAAAGAAAAGATTAAGATGGGCAGTCTGAGATATGGCTTTTTCTTTGCAACTCTGCCTAGAAGTAGTACACAGCGTTGTACGAGATCTTCAGTTTCTTGGCAATTTCTCGCATGGAATAGCCTTAATAGCCTGGAGCCTGGAGGTGTGTTGGGTCATTGTCCTGTTGAAAAACGAATGATAGTCCCACTAACCCCAAACAAGATGGGATGGCGTATCGCTGCAGAATGCTGTGGTAGCCATGCTGGTTAAGTGTGCCTTGAATTCTAAATAAATTACAGACAGCGTCACCAGCAAAGCACCCCCACACCATAACACCTCCTCCTCCATGCTTTACGTGGGAAATACACATGTGGAGATCATCCGTTCACCCACACCGCATCTAACAAAGACAAGGCAGTTGGAACCAAAAATCTCCAGTTTGGACTTTCCACCGGTCTAATTTTCATTGCTCGTGTTTCTTGGCCCAAGCAGGTCTCTTCTTCTTATTGGTGTCCTTTAGCAGTGGTTTCTTTGCAACAATTCAACCATGAAGGCCTGATTCACACAGTCCCCTCTGTACAGTTGATGTTGAGATGTGTCTGTGACTTGAACTCTGTGAAGCATTTATTTGGGCTGAAATTTCTGAGGCTGGTAACTCTTATGAACTTATCCTCTGCAGCAGAGGTAACTCTGGATCTTCCATTCTTTATAGAAATTCTACAAATTAACTTTTAAGAAGGCACACCTGTTAATTGAAATGCATTCCAGGTGACGACCTCATGAAGCTGGTTGAGAGAATGCCAAGAGTGTGCAAAGATGTCATCAAGGCAAAGGGTGGCTATTTGAAGAATATTAAATATAAAATATATTTTGATTTGTTTATCACTTATGTTATTGATTTGTTTAACACGTGTTATTTCATAGTTTTGATGTCTTCACTATTATTCTACAATGTAGAAAATAGTAAAAATAAAGGAAAACCATTGAATGAGTAGGTGTGTCCAAACGTTTGACTGGTAGTGCATATACATCTATACAGTTGAAGTCGGAAGTTTACAGTGAGGGAAAAAAGTATGTCAAAGACATGATCAGTCTATAATTTTAATGGTAGTTTTATTTGAACAGTGAGGGACAGAATATCAAAAAGAAATGCATGTCAAAAATGTTATAAATTGATTTGCATTTTAATGAGGGAAATAAGTATTTGACCCCTCTGCAAAACATGACGTAGTACTTGGTGGCAAAACCCTTGTTGGCAATCACAGAGGTCAGACGTTTCTTGTAGTTGGCCACCAGGTTTGCACACATCTCAGGGGGGATTTTGTCACACTCCTCTTTGCAGATCTTCTCCAAGTCATTAAGGTTTCGAGCCTGACGTTTGGCAAGTCGAATCTTCAGCTCCCTCCACAGATTTTCTATGGGATTAAGGTCTGGAGATTGGCTAGGCCACTCCAGGACCTTAATGTGCTTCTTCTTGAGCCACTCCTTTGTTGCCTTGGCTGTGTGTTTTGGGTCATTGTCATGCTAGAATACCCATCCACGACCCATTTTCAATGCCCTGTCTGAGGGAAGGAGGTTCTCCCTCAAGATTTGACGGTACATGGCCGCGTCCATCGTCCCTTTGATGCGGTGAAGTTGTCCTGTCACCTTAGCAGAAAAACACCCCCAAACCATAATGTTTCCACCTCCATGTTTGACGGTGGGGATGGTGTTCTTGGGGTCATAGGCAGCATTCCTCCTCCTCCAAACACTGCGAGTTGAGTTGATGCCAAAGAGCTCGATTTTGGTCTCATCTGACCACAACGCTTTCACCCAGTTCTCCTCTGAATCATTCAGATGTTCATTGGCAAACTTCAGACGGGCCTGTATATGTGTTTTCTTGAGCAGGAGGACCTTGCGGGCGCTGCAGGATTTCAGTCCTTCACGGCGTAGTGTGTTACCAATTGTTTTCTTGGTGACTATGGTCCCAGCTGCCTTCAGATCATTGACAAGATCCTCCCGTGTAGTTCTGGGCTGATTCCACACCGTTCTCATGATCATTGCAACTCCACGAGGTGAGATCTTGCATGGAGCCCCAGGCCGAGGGAGATTGACAGTTCTTTTGTGTTTCTTCCATTTGTGAATAATCGCACCAACTGTTGTCAACTTCTCACCAAGCTGCTTGGCGATGGTCTTGTAGCCCATTCCAGCCTTTTGTAGGTCTACAATCTTGTCCCTGACATCCGTGGAGAGCTCTTTGGTCTTGGCCATGGTGGAGAGTTTGGAATCTGATTGATTTCTTCTGTGGACAGGTGTCTTTTATACAGGTAACAAACTGAGATTCGGAGCACTCCCTTAAGATTAGGAGCACAATCTCAGCTCGTTACCTTTATAAAAGACACCTGGGAGCCAGAAATCTTTCTGATTGAGAGGGGGTCAAATACTTATTTCCCTCATTAAAATGCAAATCAATTTATAACATTTTTGACTTGCGTTTTTTCTGGATTTTGTTGTTGTTATTCTGTCTCTCACTGTTCAAATAAACCTACCATTTAAAATTATAGACTGATAATTTCTTTGTCAGTGGGCAAACGTACAAATCAGCAGGGGATCAAATACTTGTTTCCCTCACTGTACAGACACCTTAGCCAAATACATTTAAACTCAGTTTTTCACAATTCCTGACAAAGTAATCCCAGTAAAAATTCCCAGTTTTAGGTCAGTTAGGATCACCACTTTATTTTAAGAATGTGAAATGTCAGAATAATAGTAGAGTGATTTATTTCAGTTTTTTTTCTTTGATCACTATCCCAGTGGGTCAGAAGGTTACATACACTCAATTAGTATTTGGTAGCATTGCCTTTAAATTGTTTAACTTGGGTCAAACATTTCGTGTTGCCTTTCACAAGCTTCCCACAATAATTTGGGTGAATTTTGGCCCATTCTCCCTGACAGAGCTGGTGTAACTGAGTCAGGTTTGTAGGCCTCCTTGCTCGCACACGCTTTTTCAGTCCTGCCCACACATTTTCTATAGGACTGAGGTCTGGGCTTTGTGATGGCCACTCCAATACCTTGACTTTGTTGTCCTTAAGCCATTTTGCCACAACTTTGGAAGTATGCTTGGGGTCATTGTCCATTTGGAAGACCCATTTGAGACCAAGTATTAACTTCCTGACTGATGTCTTGAGATGTTGCTTCAATATATCCACATTATGTTCCTTCCTCATGATGCCATCTATTTTGTGAAGTGCACCAGTCCCTCCTGCAGCAAAGCACCCCCAGAGCAAGATGCTGCCACCCCCGTTCTTCACGGTTGGGATGGTGTTCTTTGGCTTGCAAGCAACCCTCTTTTTCCTCCAAACATAACGATGGTCATTATGGCCAAACAGTTCTATTTTTGTTTAATCACACCAGAGGACATTTCTCCAAAAAGTACCATCTTTGTCCCCATGTGCAGTTGCAAACCGTATTCTGGCTTATCTATGGTGGTTTTGGAGCAGTGGCTTCTTCCTTGCTGAGCGGCCTTTCAGCTTATGTGGATATAGGACTCGTTTTACTGTGGATAAAGATACTTTTGTACCTGTTTCCTCCAGCATCTTCACAAGGTCCTTTGCTGTTGTTCTGGGATTGATTTGCACTTTTCACACCAAAGTACGTTCATCTCTAGGAGACAGAACGCGGATGAACCAGACTTGTGGAGGTCTAAACATTTTTATCTGAGGTCTTGGCTGATTTCTTTTGATTTTCCCATGATGTCAAGCAAAGAGGCACTGAGTTTGAAGGTAGGCCTTGAAATACATCCACAGGTACATCTCCAATTGACTCAAATTATGTCAATTAGCCTATCAGAAGCTTTTAAAGCCATGACATCATTTTCTGGAATTTTCCAAGCTGTTTAAAGGCACAGTCAACTTAGTGTATGTAAACTTCTGAGCCACTGGAATTGTGATACAGTGAATTATAAGTCAACTAATCTGTCTGTAAACAATTGTTGGGAAAATTACTTGTGTTATGCACAAAGTAGATGTCCTAACCGACTTGCCAAAACTATAGTATGTTAACAATAAATATGTGGAGTGGTTGAAAAACGAGTTTTAATGACTCCAACCTAAGTGTATGTAAACTTCCAACTTCAACTGTATGCTGTGGTCCTGTGATAAACTGACACCATTTTGGGATAATGTTTGCGCTATCATTTCATTGTGTCTAGGAATTTATATCCATGTATTTCCACGATTATGTCTTTGGAAATGTAAATATTTGTGTTCAGTATCAGAAAAAGGTTTTGTAATCTAGGTATAATTGCTGTAAAAAAAGTGTATAGCCATTAATTGGAATGCCTCATATTCACCCTTAATATCAAACTGGAGAACTGAACTATCTAGCTACATACCGTTGGATTTTGTATATTATACAATTAAATAAAAACCGGTCACCTTGGGGAATGTGTTTGTACGTTGGGAGTTTAGTTTTTGTGTTGTTTGTGGGGTGCTGTAGAAAAACAAACTAATTGTCAAACCTTTTTTTTTTTATAACTCCTAAACCTAATTGTAACCCCTGAGCCTAAAATAATGTCCCCATGGGGGAGAATTTTCTCTGTTTTACTATCTTTGTGGGGATTTTTTGGGATTTCCGATAGAATAGTAATACATGCGCACACAGACACACACACACCCAACCCTGGCAGGAATCTGGTCAGCAGGCAGCGAGGGTATGTTTGATGCTCTAATTAAAACCAGTAGATATTTCTGATCATTCTGATTCCCATGATGGTCCCCACTTTCAGACACCAGGGTGTAATATGGGAAGTCCCACCCTGTGATGGATGGACGGATAGTTTTCCTATTCTGCCTCTGTGTTGAAACTCCAAATATTTAGTTTTCCATTTCATAACAGGCCTAGTCATTGATATGGATGCCAAGAACCGACATACCACCATTTCTTTTGCTTGCTCTCACTTAAGAGTTTAGAGTCACCACTGTTTCAGTTTGTCTCAATGGGCCCCATATAAACCACTCGGGCCATTGAAAACAACACTAGCGTAACCTATTCTATGCTAATGAAAACATGAAAGTAAAAAAGCTACGTAACTCTTTGATTCCCCCATTAAAAGCGACAATGGAGGGGTTCCGTCACATTTTATGTCCATTCCAGATGTTGCGATCAGGGTCGTTAGGTCTTCCTGAAGTGCTATAATACGCCGTAAATCATTTCCAACTTACGTTCAATAGAACGCTGGTGTGTGTGAGTGTTGAACTCTTTTTTTTTTTAAGACTAAATCCTCATCTCATTATCACCTAATAGCTGATGTGCCAGCAAAACAAGACTAACAATTCTCTCTCGATTTGGCTTCAGTGAGCTTACAAGGTGAATTATGTTATTACCTCTGCAAACAACACTAATAGAGTTGTCTGCCTTACACAGGAAGCGGCACAGGTCCTAATCCAGGCACTTGTCATCTCCCGTCTGGATTACTGCAACTCGCTGTTGGCTGGGCTCCCTGCCTGTGCCATTAAACCCCTACAACTCATCCAGAATGCCGCTGCCCGTCTGGTGTTCAACCTTCCCAAGTTCTCTCACGTCACCCCGCTCCTCCGCACACTCCACTGGCTTCCAGTTGAAGCTCGCATCTGTTACAAGACCATGGTGCTTGCCTATGGAGCTGTGAGGGGAACGGCACCTCCGTACCTTCAGGCTCTGATCAGTCCCTACACCCAAATGAGGGCATTGCGTTCATCCACCTCTGGCCTGCTGGCTCCCCTTCCTCTGCGGAAGCATAGTTCCCGCTCAGCCCAGTCAAAACTGTTCGCTGCTCTGGCACTCCAATGGTGGAACAAGCTCCCTCACGACGCCAGGACAGCGGAGTCACTCACCACCTTCCGGAGACATTTGAAACCCCACCTCTTTAAGGAATACCTGGGATAGGATAAAGTAATGTACATATTTATATTCAGGCAGCATTAGAAGGTATGGCTATGTGTCCACTTGACTGCACTGTCTGTCATCCTGGCCTGTTGGTTTAAATGTGTGGACCAACACCAGAACCCAAAGCCTTTGGACTGGGAGGCCTTGGGCTTTTTATTGTTAGATAGCGGAGTCTGGTAATCTGGTTTTGATCTATCCTGATCTATCTATCCCGAAGAGACTCCCAATCATATGATTACGAAAAAAAGAACAATGTACAAAAACCACAAGTGGTGCTTTGCCTGTCTGTTTGCCCTCTATGAGTAGGAGGCTTTTACACTGATATTAGCCCATGTTCATGTGCTATTCTCCAATTTTGAAATGAATATCCTGCATCTTTATTTCAATATAAGTTCATCACCATCAGGATAATTGTGTGTGCAGTCTGTGCAGGGTCATTCCACATGAAACCAAAAAAAAGGGGAACTATCTGACCGCACCCCTTTCGATTAGAACTAGTGCTGAGCAATTAGAGCTTATCTAGTTCGGTTTCGGTTAGATTATTAAAAAAGAATCAGTTTTCGACTTCGGTTTCGATAAACACATTTTAAACATGAAATGCATTATGAAATAATTACGTTAAAAAACAATTGAGCTTTTTAATGGAAATTCCAAAGCCAGAAATAGTGAACATTCAATTGCCAAAACATTGAACATATTCTATTGTCTCTGTCAAGTACACATTGGGTAGACATCAATAGAAAATAATTATGAAATAATACAACATTTCAGTTGATTACATTATAATTTTTCATTCCTCCTCTGCTCAGGCAGTAGCAGCCAGACAACGCTATCTCTGTACTCTCCATACTGTTCTGTCTTTAGTCATCCTATTTAGGGAGTGGTCGAAATGTACACAATTGTTACCCTGAGGAAAATGCGGGAGGGTCATGCTTTTTTAGTATTTTTTTATTTAGTCCAGGGGAGGGTCATGTCATTTTTAATCGATTAAATGTCATATTGCTCAGGGTCTAAGAATTAGTTGCTTATTACTGTATCTCGATGTGTGCCCAATGATGCCTCTCATCCCTGATTCTCTGCTGAGCGCACAATATCAAGTGTGCCTAGTGTGGTCTCAATAAAATTATCCATAGCCTATACTGTAGGCTATAAGGCTATATGAAGAGCATGCTCGGAGAAGCACAGGGCAAAGTTATATTTTTAAGACAATGTACTTTCTTCCCGAGTTTTTGCACTGCTGGCATGGTATATACACTGCTCAAAAAAATTAAGGGAACACTAAAATAACACATCCTAGATCTGAATGAATGAAATAATCTTATTAAATACTTTTTTCTTTACATAGTTGAATGTGCTGACAACAAAATCACACAAAAATTATCAATGGAAATCAAATTGATCAACCCATGGAGGTCTGGATTTGGAGTCACCCTCAAAATTTAAGTGGAAAACCACACTACAGGCTGATCCAACTTTGATGTAATGTCCTTAAAACAAGTCAAAATGAGGCTCAGTAGTGTGTGTGGCCTCCACGTGCCTGTATGACCTCCCTACAACGCCTGGGCATGCTCCTGATGAGGTGGTGGATGGTCTCCTGAGGGATCTCCTCCCAGACCTGGACTAAAGCATCCGCCAACTCCTGGACAGTCTGTGGTGCAATGTGGCGTTGGTGGATGGAGCGAGACATGATGTCCCAGATGTGCTCAATTGGATTCAGGTCTGGGGAACGGGCGGGCCAGTCCATAGCATCAATGCCTTCCTCTTGCAGGAACTGCTGACACACTCCAGCCACATGAGGTCTAGCATTGTCTTGCATTAGGAGGAACCCAGGGCCAACCGCACCAGCATATGGTCTCACAAGGGGTCTGAGGATCTCATCTCGGTACCTAATGGCAGTCAGGCTACCTCTGGCGAGCACATGGAGGGCTGTGCGGCCCCCCAAAGAAATGCACCCCACACCATGACTGACCCACCGCCAAACCGGTTATGCTGGAGGATGTTGCAGGCAGCAGAACGTTCTCCACGGCGTCTCCAGACTCTGTCACGTCTGTCACGTGCTCAGTGTGAACCTGCTTTCATCTGTGAAGAGCACAGGGCGCCAGTGGCGAATTTGCCAATCTTGGTGTTCTCTGGCAAATGCCAAACGTCCTGCACGGTGTTGGGCTGTAAGCACAACCCCCACCTGTGGACGTCGGGCCCTCATACCACCCTCATGGAGTCTGTTTCTGACCGTTTGAGCAGACACATGCACATTTGTGGCCTACTGGAGGTCATTTTGCAGGGCTCTGGCAGTGCTCCTCCTGCTCCTCCTTGCACAAAGGCGGAGGTAGCAGTCCTGCTGCTGGGTTGTTGCCCTCCTACGGCCTCCTCCATGTCTCCTGATGTACTGGCCTGTCTCCTGGTAGCGCCTCCATGCTCTGGACACTACGCTGACAGACACAGCAAACCTTCTTGCCACAGCTCGCATTGATGTGCCATCCTGGATGAGCTGCACTACCTGAGCCACTTGTGTGGGTTGTAGACTCCGTCTCATGCTACCACTAGAGTGAAAGCACCGCCAGCATTCAAAAGTGACCAAAACATCAGCCAGGAAGCATAGGAACTGAGAAGTGGTCTGTGGTCACCACCTGCAAACCAGTCCTTTATTGGGGGTGTCTTGCTAATTGCCTATAATTTCCACCTGTTGTCTATTCCATTTGCACAACAGCATGTGACATTTATTGTCAATCAGTGTTGCTTCCTAAGTGGACAGTTTGATTTCACAGAAGTGTGATTGACTTGGAGTTACATTGTGTTGTTTAAGTGTTCCCTTTATTTTTTTGAGCAGTGTATAAAACTAGGCTACACTGCATTACACAATGCAATGGATAGGCGTTCCCAATCATGAGCCCCGACCTGCCCTGCTCTTGCTGATGTAAACCATTTTGTGCTGCCTAACCAATGACTGTGCTGTGTACAGTGGCACTTCAGGAGGCGAGTCAAAGCCTTGTTCGGCAAAAAACCACATCTTTGTCCAAAAAATTCAATATCTGTGCAGGCTTCATTTGACTTTAGGCTACTAAAAACAAGAGGGCTTTCCTATTCAAAAAATAAGAAATAAGCCTACCTGTTCGACAGACAAAATTATAGTCTACTATCCATAGATTCTTTGTCAGCCAATTCCTTCAGTTACCATGCACTCCATAAATATCTGTCAGTGAAGAGCTTGGTGTGTTATGTTAAAACCAGGGCTCAAATTGAGAGGGTATACAAGGGTATTGTGGCTTTTGTTAAAGAAAATGGCTAAAAGCATAGACCTACCCCTTGTTAGCTTAAAAAAATTAAATAAAAATAACAGACCTGATTATATAATGCAATCTATAACGACGCTTTAGTCCGCAATGCTTTATTCTAGAAACAAGCTGTAAAATGCCTGGGAAAGATGTGACTCCGATGCATATGGGATATCTTTGGTTTGTTTCTGACTTTGAGGCTGGACTACAACCTTCTATAGACGAGGAGACAAAACATGTACTTTGCTTGGGAAGTACTTTGTAATTCTGTCACTATCAATTGATGTTCAACATGTCAACAGGCTACTAAACAACATACTAACTCTAAATCAGTCAGGAGCAAGCCAGGTAGCCTATTTATTTAGGCTATATTATTATTATTTCAAGGCTATAGTCTGCCATTTTTAAGAAATCAATTGTGATGCATTTGTGACACGCTACAGGTTGGCAGGAAGGCTCAGCATTTCAACAACACATCAACAACAGCACTTCAACAAACATGCCTATTTTGCATTTAGGCTGTATAAAATGAACAAATAAAATAAAAAGTATTACTTTGAATTAAATAATATTCAACGAAAAATGCCTTATTAGGCTATACAGTCATTCATACAGCCTTTGAATTCACTTTTAGAAACACACGTTTGGCCAGTTTTTGGTTTGAGGATCATGTGGTGAGCTAGGCATGCCTAGTTTGTTAATTTAGCTTAGCAGATGTTCTTATATTCCCATGCCCTAATCACAGTCAAAATATATTTTGCAAAAACAATATCATGGAATAAAATAGAATAAATTGCAAAATGATAGTTTCCAAAATGAAAAAAAGTGCATATAGACCTTTCACCCTGGGGGAATCTGGGCTTGTTTTCATCATGTCTTAGGCATTTCTAGGACGGTGAGAAGTGTTTCACACATAATTGCCAGTAGGAAGGCAGGTCAGGGCTTTGCACTGTGAATGATACACCCTATGACGGCTTTCAGTGTATTGGGGGGGTAGATATGGTTGTCCTTGTTCGATAGAGCCATTGGATGTCTTCCAGCAATGTTCCTATAAGTGGATTCATTGCTAAATATATATAATATATAAGCAGACAAATACGGTGCCTAGCTAGGTAAGTTATTTTTCCTGCAAGCCACCTAGCTAACTTTCGTTTGTCTACCAAAACCCATATTGTGTATTGCTGGCTAACACCCTGTGTTACAGTAAGGGGGAATTCAAATAATTTTTCGGTTTGATAACTTACCTCGCTACCGGTAGCCATATCTATGACTAAAAAATAGGTTTTACAATCGGATATCTTCTCGTCTTCTCTTTTTAGTTGTAGATATGGCTAGCTACTAAAAGCAAGTTACAACGTTTCAACCAGCCACCTAAAGCTAGGTTTATCAGCAAACGTTAGAACGTGACTGGTGTTGGCTAGCTAGTTAGCCTGGCACCTGCTAACGTGTTATGCGCCACCCCTCGCTTTTGTAACTTGTTCGCAAACATATGTAACATCAGCAACTGTAAATAATTTGACTAGCTAGCTATGTAACATAATTGAAAAGGGTTAACATTGGTTATGATTAGGACCATGGATGCATTCCAATCTCTCAAAAATATAGGCATGACACAAGATGGGACTCCAAACAGATGTAAATAACAAGTATTGCATATCCGGCAAGCTAGCTAGCTAAGTTTACCAGCAAACAGTGAGGAGAAACAATAATACAGCAATTTACTGTTGTAAATCTCTAAAACCGAAGCAGATTTTATTATAAAAATATTTGCCTAAGCATGCCTGATAGACATGGCTGTAGGTAGATACTGTCTGCCTACCTACCTAGGCTTATTTGTATGGTCTGGTCACTGTGCAAAGGTTGAGGGTTATGCCATATTTCTTTCTATTAGGCTAGATATTGTTGTAAATGTAATATATGTGCCTGTGCACATGAATGCATGTTCAACTAGTCTACCCTAATGATGATGTTATGGCATGGTTCAACTGTTTAAACTGTACAATAGAGTATAATTTTGTTTAGTTTTTTTGTCTTACAGAAATATTGTGTGGTGCCTGGTATTCTTCCTTGAGTGGATTCTAGATACAGAAACATAATTAACTTGCCTGCGTGAGACATTGTAGAAAAGCTGTATCCCTCTCGGGGGATTAGACATTAGGCTGGATTTCAAGCAGAAGACTAATGAGGAACTGAATGGCAGTTTGATCATGACAACACTCCTCCCACAACTTTACAAGTATTCTCTGAATTTTCTGTATGTTTCGTTGGAATGGCAATTTCACCATGACCACCTCTCCCATCATCTGCTGATCACCAGTTCTCTTAGCTACAGATTGTTACACCAGATATTGTGATTTAACCAAAGATTTTTGGTATCCATTACTGGGAGTTACAGGAGAAGTATTGTTTGGTGTAGCAGAGAATTTTCGACCAACCTTAGCGATGCTGTCTTCGTCCTCAATTCGGGGAAACAGGAGTCTCATAAAATGTCTGTGTCCAGTTGCAGGGGGTCAGTTTGAATTTAGAAAATGCTCCGTTATTAAAATAAATACTTGTTTTGCTCCATAAAGTCATCCAACAATATGTGCGCCGCCATCGTGTCTATTTCAAGTCTTCTCACACATTGATTGAGACAGGTCTCTGTCATCATGACATGCAGCAGTTTGGGGTGAACGCCCACCTTCCGCGATCAATGAGAGAAGACTTGAAATAGACAAGATGTCAGCAAAAATCTTTGGGTAAATCACATTATCTGGTGTAACAATCTGTAGCTACAGTTCTCTGCACTTGTGTGTCTCTACACCTGAGACAAACTCGACCACACTGAACTACACTGTTCATACACATTTTTTTGTATGTTAATTTGACCATATAACATTCTTGTTGAATACCCAGTTCTCTTAAGTTAGCATTAAATAGTGTATACTCCCCTGTATTTTAGAAATTGACAAATAAACGTCAACCCTAATTTAGAACACCGGATTTTAATAATTAGCTGGTTGGAAAGTGAACCAGGTTAGTTACAACTGGATTTGGAGTGAAAACCTACAAGAGTGTAGCTCTCCAGGAACAGGGTTGGAGACCCCTGTTCTACCACAGGAGGTTGGTGGCACCTTAATCGGGGAGGACAGGCTCGGGTAATGGCTGGAGCGGAATGAGTGGCATGGTATCAAACACATGGTTTCCATGTGTTTGATGCCATTCCATTTGCTCCGTTCCGGCCATTATTATGAGCCGTCCTCCCCTCAGCAACCTTCCGTGTGTTCTACGTGGTCTTATGCTGTTTTAGGAAGGCAGTTCTTACACAATATGAATTGTTGTGTATAGGAGAAATGGCACCTCAATCACTCATACACAACCATACATTTACTTACTGTCACAACCCTGCACAACCAAATCCCCCTTCCTCATGTCAAAGTACTGTCTGTAAACCTCCCCCAGCCCATTGACTTTGACACATCATTCTTGTCAATAGTAGCCCTTTGCAGGGGAATTTTGTAGACATGTCTTTGTATTGTGTTTTGAGAATGTGCAGAGAGAAGAATGAGGTGGTTGTGTCATTACTGTTGTAGTCTTGATTTTATACCTTTCAGTGTCCCTTGCTGGTTTCTGTCCCACAATTTTGCTATGCTCCATAACCACAAGGTGTTTCCGCTCCCTCATGCCTGTGTACCCAAAATGCCCCCGCTTTGGGATATTTTTCAGCAGGGCACTGTGGAATGACTCCAGATAACCTGAGTTTTAGAAAAATAAAAGGTAAAAAGAGAAGATGGGTAGGACTAATTGATGACCTGGTCTGGAAGGTACTCTGTTGTCCTCAGGTTACCTTTAACCACCTGTAACCCCATAACACAAAACATACAAACACTACCCAATTCATGTTTATACCATGCTAAATGTAAATTGCGCTAAATTTGCCATCATTTTGTAAATATTTTGCCCAACTTACCTTCACCTTGTGCAGAGCTAGGGGTTGGAAGCGCATGTTGGTGGAAACATATTCTGTACCACCTACAACAAAATACAGAACAATACACAATTTAACCACCACACTAATTGTATTGATCTCCATAAGACTGGCTAGCTAAGCATACCCAGTGGCGGCTCCTGAAAAAATTCTCAGGAGGGGCAATTTTTCTGATGATTTAGGTGACCTACACACATTTAAAAAAAGATATGTCCAGCAACAACATGAAGACAGGGGCAGCATATAAGTCAATACCAGAAGCATTTATTGACTGATCTCAAAAGTGTTGGCTTACCAGGGTTGGTGGAGCCCTCAGTTTCATCTTTGCCTCGCAAAGCTAACTCAAACACTCCGCAAAACTTCACACACTGGATTAGCCGGCTGAGGATGTGGCGGTTCTTGCTAATGGCGTAGTAAATATATTTGTTATAGTGAATATGGAATATGATATGTTGAGTAAAATGTTGTGCTAAGATCTATTTAGGTCAGGAGCTGGTTATAAGTTCTGTTCCTATCCAATAACAATGGACAAAAGGGTCCTATCTTGTCAGCCTTGTCAGCAGGTGGCCAAGGACAACACCCACGCCATAGGCCTCTCAGTTCTTCCAACTCACGAGTTCTTGCTCTGAGGACACACACACACACAAACACACACACACACACATCATCACTGTTAAACACACACACACACACACACACACATCATCACTGTTAAACACACACACACACACACACACACACACAAAAATCCCCTCTCTTAGGCTGAACATTTGAAGACAGAGAACCCGACTCAGAGCCAATGCAACAGTGACAGTAGCCTGCAGGGGACCTCGCCCAACTCATCAGGACCAATCAGAAGATCAGAACTACTAGATTGAACCTACTTCATTTATTGCATAAAATGTCTGCACACAATGTTTCGGGGCTCTCTTCAGATAATAATAATAATAATAATAATAATAATAATAATAATAATAATAATAATAAATGCCATTTAGCAGACGCTTTTATCCAAAGCGACTTACAGTCATGCGTGCATACATTTTTGTGTATGGGTGGTCCCGGGGATCGAACCCACTACCTTGGCGTTACAAGCACCATGCTCTACCAGCTGAGCTACAGAAAGTGGATACTCATGGATGCGCATTGCAATTGTAAAATGTCAACACAATTGGAGACACCACGTCATTTTTGGAGACATGTTATTGACAGTAAACTATTGTAGATGCGACTGCTAACTAACTAAAACATTTTAGCTGGCTAGCTAATCATCTTAGCTAAATGTGGGGCAAACAATTCAGTTATTTACCGTTAATTTGAGGGATTGGGGTGAAAGAAATCGAGTTACATAGTGATACTTTACGATATACTGTATTGACAATATCGCAATATTTTAGCGCTAGTTGGCTGTACCTGCACCAAAACACCATTATTGTTCCTTCATAGCTTGTTCTCAATCTTTTCACATTGGGAGCCAATTTGTTTTCAGCACTTTTATTTCCATGACTGATCAAAACTCGTTCTCATGGCTTTCTGATCCCTCTGCAACAGACATATGGTGCGCAATAAAATCACAGTATCGAATCGCAATACGTATAGAATCATGAGACTCGCAATGCTGATGCATATATCTTATCGTGAGGTTCCTGGCAATTCCCAGCCCAAGTTCATTTGCCACAACAAATCTCTTCGCTAGCAAACGCGATGTCTTCTCCAAAACGGCAATGTGTCTCCAGCAATGTTTACTTTTTGACGTTCTATGGCATCTCCACTTTCCAAGCATATATGACCACATGTAATATTTTGGTAAGTGATGCAAATAGTGAACTATGTAGGGCCAGGATGTAAAATATATGTAGCTACAGCAATTTCTCTTATCTGATATGGTAAGTAATGGGGCTTAATTTATAGCTCCCTAAGAGTTTGACGAACGGGTCCGTGAACGCGATTCCAGATATATTTACCTCTGAATAAACTGCCTTTATTACACCATATCCACATCCAGTAAACTTGTGATTATCAACACTAACCTCATCGTTGTGGCGGCGGACAGCTAGCCTGTATCCCTCGTCATCCAGTTGAGTGAGTGGCAATGTCTTTTTTCGTTCGTACCAATTTTTGGAAAATCCTCGGGTGTAGGACTTTCCGCCTTTAGTAGAAACCTGTTGAATTATTAAATTTGGTCTGGGAGGTCCTAATTGTTTCGTTGCCAATTTATCTTAATTTGTTCGCCGACAAAAAGGAACTTCTTTCAAACAATCCACTCTTTTCTCAGTTACGTTCATGGTTACGTAACGTATGACGAAAGCGCGAAGTGCAAGCCCACAGACACCCATTGAGATTGTATTGAAGGCTCTGAAATTTGAAAAAAATAGATTTTACATGGGAGTCTATGACAGAAGTTCTGGGCGATTTTCAATCTGACTGAAATCGCCCCAAAAGGGGGTGGAGCCATTTGAAGCACGACTTTAGCCTGATTCGACATTTAGTGGCAGTGTGGCACTGTGGCAGATCAGACGTATAGATTACAACACTGATAACTACTGTTGCCGTGATATAATTGATTAGAAAAAAAATCCCTTCCTTTTCCCGTTTGGCAGTGCGTCGCCCATATCGCCCTATTGAACAGGCCGTCCCTGAGCATACCTTACATAGACGTTTGAATATTGTCAGCTTGCTGTTATCTAACAAGCATCACTAAATTGGCAGCAAGATTGCTAGCCAGCTGAGACTGGCTGAGAACCAACTAACCAACCATAGATGATTTATACACGTTCATCATTGCTACCAACACACAAACGGAGAGTGAGTTAGGTATATCGACAATTCTAATTTTAGTAAAGGAGTGTTTTCCAAGGGTGGAATAGATGGCTACCAAATTGATACCAAATAAGAGTAATATTAGCTAGCTTACGTTAGCTAACATCAGTCAAAGATAGAATGAAAAAACAAACATGTTTACTCTGCCGAAGGTAGGTACCAGTTTAGCAGTGACTACCAGTACCATGGCATAAGAGAAACTGATTGACAGTGTGTATACCAAAAGATAGGCATATGATTTAGCTGATGGCTTTCAGAGTTCAATTCAGGACTGTAACGTTAGCTAGCTAGCTAGCTTACCCAGCTAGTCCAGCTAGGCTAGCTAGCTAGCTAACGTTAGGTTACCTCTAATTGAGAATCTTCTGTTTTGTTGTGAAGGGGGAAAAGAAATCGATGGTATCACATCACTTCTCAGCTGTCATTAAAATGGATTCCCCATGAGTTCAGCCTGAAAATCCCTCTGACAATCTTTGGTCACCGCATCATTATTGATAGCCGGTAGGTAGAATGGTGAAAGGTAACACATTTTCACACTTGTTTGTAATTACCACAGCAAGGCACAGAACACCACACAGGCATGATGACAAACATAAGCAAAATTGATTGACAGTACCTATACCAAAAGATGGCTATACGGTTTTGCTGATGGCTTTCAGAGTTCAATGGAGGAGTGTAACATTAGCTAGCTAACTTACACAGCTAGTCACACTAGGCTACCTAACGTTAGGTTACCTCTAATTGAGAATATTACATTTTGTTGTGAAGGAAATATATCAATGGTATCGCATCACTTCTCAGCTGTCGTCGATATGGATTCCCCATCAGTTTAGCCTAAAAATCCCTTGGTAAATCTTTGGTCACCGCATTATTCTTGATATCCGCAAGCCACTAGCAGAATCGGGGTTAATCTCTGGTAGGTAATTAGCACAGCAAGGCACAGAACATCACACAGGCATGATGACATTAGTGAAAAAGAAACGTTTTCAAAAACATCTTGCCTACAGAAGTTCTGTGATTACTGTGTGTTGGTCATTCAAAGTAAACAACGCCATTATTCAAATTTGTGGGCATGCCCCATCTACCTAGCGGGCAGTGTCAGTATTCGCTATGAATGCCAGACTTTGTGGTTCACAATGAGCAGGTGAATACAAAGGGAGTCGAAATATCACGATTTGATCAGTTAAATGAAAATGTGAGAGTTCTAGCTTGTGGTTTGGGTTTGTGATGTTTATGATAAAAACGTAATGTTGATAAAATAGTAACGACTATATGCCATGGCAGAGCCAGAGTGAAATTCACCATTAAACAATAAATTACTTTTTCTCGATTCATTGATGATCAGATACTTCAGTTGTAACTGATTTTGTTGCGCTAACTTTTTAGTTGATAGACACTTTAGCACTGTTCCAAACGTAGACTATCCTCTTTTTTAGCAATAGACTGTATAGAAATCAAAACATCTCTAGTGCTGCTGCATGTGCTCATTTGTTGTCAAGCTCTGTTGTGGTATTAAAAAATATTCTGCTTGTCTCCAGTCATGTAGAATTGCAAGAAATGCATTCATGAAAGGTTATTTTTTCTCAGACCACAAATAAGATGATAGATTCATGCAGTGCTTTTATTATAATGCATTCGGAAAGTATTCAGACCCCTTTACTTTTTCCACATTTTGTTACGTTACAGCCTTATTCTAAAATGGATTAAATTGTTTTTTCCCTCATCAATCCACAGAATACCCCATGATGACAAAGCAAAAACTGTTTTTTAGAAATAAAAAAAATTAAAACATAAGTCTTAAGACCCTTTACTCATTACTTTGTTGAAGCATATTTGGCAGTGATTACAGCCTGGAGTCTTCTTGAGTATGACGCTACAAGCTTGGCCCACCTGTATTTGGGGAGTTTCTCCTATTCTTCTCTGTAGATCCTCTCAAGCTCTGTCAGGTTGGATAGGGATCGTTGCTGCACAGCTATTTTCAGGTCTCTCAAGAGATGTTCGATCGGGTTCAAGTCTGGGCTCTGGCTGGGCCACTCAAGGACATTCAGAGACTTGTCCTGAAGCAACTCCTGCGTTGTCTTGGCTGTGTGCTTAGGGTCGTTGTCCTGTTGGAAGGTGAACCTTCGCCCCAGTCTGAGGTCCTGAGCACTCTGGAGCAGGTTTTCATCAAGGATCTCTCTGTACTTTGCTCCTTTCATCTTTCCCTCGATCCTGACTAGTCTCCCAGTCCCTGCCACTGAAAAACATCCCCCAGCATGATGCTGCCACCACCATGCTTTACCGTAGGGATGGTGCCAAGTTTCCTCCAGATGTGACACTTGGCATTCAGGCCAAATAATTCAATCTTGGTTTCATCAGACCAGAGAATATTGTTTCTCATGGTCTGAGAGTCCTTCAGGTGCCTTTTGGCAAACTCTAAGCAGGCTGTCATGTGCCTTTTACTGAGGAGTGGCTTCCGTCTGGGGACTCCACAATAAAGGCCTGATTGGCGGAGTGCTGCAGAGATGGTTGTCCCATCTCCACACAGGAACTCTGGAGCTCTATCAGATTGACCATCAGGTTCTTGGTCACCTCCCTGATGAAGGCCCTTCTCCACCGATTGCTCAGTTTGGCCGAGCTGCCAGCTCTAGGAAGAGTCTTGGTGGTTCCAAACTTCTTCTATTTAAGAATGATGGAGGCCACTGTGTTCTTGAGGAATTTCAATGCTGCAGAAGTTTATTTTGTACCCTTCCCCAGATCTGTGCCTCAACACAATCCTGTCTCTGAACTCTACGGACAATTCCTTTGACCTCATGGCTTGGTTTTTGCTCTGACATGCACTGTTAACTGTGGGACCTTATATTGACAGGTGTGTGCCTTTCCAAATCATGTCCAATCAATTGAATTGACCACAGGTGGACTCCAATCAAGTTGTAGAAACATTTCAAGCATGATCAATGGATACAGGATGCACCTGAGCAAAATTATATACATTTGCTAAAATTTATAAAAACCTGTTTTCGCTTTGTCATTATGGGGTATTGTGTGTAGATTGATGAGGACATTGTTTTATTTAATCCATTTTAGAATAAGGCTGTATAGTAACAAAATGTGGAAAAAGTAAAGGGGTCTGAATACTTTACGAATGCACTGTATTTTCACAATTGTCCGTAGTGGTCTGCAAATCCAAAACCTTCTGGCTACTTTGCCATGTAATGCTTACAAAATGAAGAACAGCTTCTAAAACGGCTTATCTAAGGTCTGTCCTAGGAGAGAAGGTAAACCATAGGCATGCTCTCTGATATCCAATTTGATTCAATTATTATTTTGGGTATGGGGGAGGGTCATTTGTATTTTTTTTCAAGTGTTCAGGGAGGGTCGGATAAAAATATATTTTGCTGAAGGGAGGGCCATCCAAGGAAAAGCCATCTCAGACTGGTCAATGAAAAGAAAAGATTAAGATGGGCAGTCTGAGATATGGCTTTTTCTTTGCAACTCTGCCTAGAAGGTCAGCATCCCGGAGTCGCCTCTTCACTGTTGACGTTGAGACTGGTGTTTGCGGGTTCTATTTGATGAAGCTGTCAGTTGAGGACCTGTGAGGCGTCTGTTTCTCAAACTAGACACTAATGTATTTGTCCTCTTGCTCAGTTGTGCACCGGGGCCTCCCACTCCTCTTTCTATTCTGGTTAGAGCCAGTTTGCGCTGTTCTTTGAAGGGAGTAGTACACAGCGTTGTACGATATCTTCATTTATCTTGGCAATTTCTCGCATGGAATAGCCTTCATTTCTCAGAACAAGAATAGACTGGTGAGTTTCAGAAGAAAGTTATTTGTTTCTGGCCATTTTGAGCCTGTAATCGAACCCACAATTGCTGATGCTCTAGATACTCAACTAGTCTCAAGAAGGCCAGTTTAATTGCTTCTTTAATCAGCACAACAGTTTTCAGCTGTACTAACATAATTGCAAAAGGATTTTCTAATGATCAATTAGCCTTTTAAAATGATAAACTTGGATTAGCAAACACAACGTGCCATTGGAACACAGGACTGATGGTTGCTGGTAATGGGCCTCTGTATGCCTTCCGTTAAAAATCAGCCGTTTCCAGCTACAATAGCCATTTACAACATTAATAATGTCTACACTGTATTTCTGATCAATTTGATGTTATTTTAATGGCCAAAAACAAGGACATTTCTAAGTGACCCAAACTTTTGAACGGTAATGTATAATGTACAGTCCCTTAGCTAGGCTAGCTGCAGAGCTGTCTGACAAAATAATTTTGACTAGTTCTTCAAAGAAGATAAGGCATACTTTCACGAACTGTCTCTATCCCTTTCTTTCGTTGTGTTGTGTACTTTCCTCCCTTATGCAGACTATGTGGTCTGTGTGCATCTAACCTAACGTAGCAGGCATAAAAGTGTATATCCATCTTTGCCTGAGCTGAAAATAACTGCCGCAATGGATTGTGGTCATTGTAGTTAATCACCACGTTTCTGCGCTGAACAAGGTTGAATATTTGCTTAATGAAAACCACAACTCACTTCAGCCCAGCGTCTCACATATTTCTTGAGTTGATTTCTCTCATGAATGATTAGATTTCTCTCAAAACAAACCTACATGGAATTCAAGTAAATTAACCGATGTCGGTCAATTAGTTGTTTAGTAACCAAAAACCCCCAGGTATGTTGGTTAATCGCTCAGCATTAATTAGAACTAAACTTTACCTAGTTTCTAGGTGTTTGTCCATGGTAGAAAAGGTCAATGTGAATATTGGACCTGACTGACTAACCAGAGTTATAGGTCCTCAAAGTTTACCCATTTTGCCTTTTTTCGGGCCCCCAATGACAATGAGACATCCTTATCTTGGTCCTTGATAAAGACAAAATATTGATTTTGATATAATTTGAAAGCTTACAAACAGGGTTGTCAAACAATTGTATCATTTATTGGAGAAAAAAATATGTATACTTTTTTTACCTTTGACGCTAACTATCTAAAAACTAGTAAACTCAGATTAGTTTCCTTTTCACATAGCTTGTAGTTTACACCTTATTTCACCTCATATGAGGTGTCTGTGTTGTGCCCGCCATCAGTTGAGAGACAGCATATTCTTAAATACAGGGTGGGTGTCATGTTTTGGCTGATAATTTTACTAAAATGTGAATATAATTGGAATTTCAACTTTCAGATGGTAGAACTAAACCAATAACTACTGCTGCTCGTTATACCACTCATCCCATTCCTTCTCGTACCAGTTATTTTTACGTAGATCTGTTCACAAGAGTTTACAGGTCCGCATCAGATAATGTTGACTTGAATGGGAAATATCCATTGTTTTTAAATTATATTGTCATTCTTCCATAGGAAACCTATTGAAATCATAGAAGTATGAATCGAATAGACTTTTCCATTCATGTTTTCATTCGACGATTTCATTGGACCAGTGACCATCTTTGTGGTAGGAATTGGAAGTTAACATTTCAGTTAAATTTCAACTTAGAGTGATCTGAAGGGATAGGTCCATTCTATAAATTATATTTTATGTGATTGAAAGGACACCCACCCTATATTCAAGAGTATGCTGCTTTGTCTCAACCAATGGTGGGCACAATACAAAAACCTCAGATGATGTAAAATAAGGTCTATGTTACAACATAATGCAAAAATTATAAACATCAGAGATTATGCGTTTTTATATGTTATTGACATTAAAGAAAAAAATGTACATAATTTTTATTTGACATTTTTCTATACTTTTTAAAATAATTTGATAATGCTTTCAATTGATATAAAAATTAACAATTTAGGCCTATATTTTTCAGTGATGAAGATATGGATGGCTCATGGTTCGGTGGAGTATGCAAAAGGGGTCAACTTTGAGCACCTCTATATTTTTGCATTCAGGTCCAAAAGGTCACTTTCTGACCACTTCTACCATGGGCAAACTTGTATGGAATGTTTTGTTAAAATAAAAAGGCATGCAGTCAAAAGGTGACTTTTATTTTACTTTAGAACAACCCTGCATTAAATACAGTACCAGTTCCAAAAATCTAATCAAATCAAATGTTATTGGTCCCCGCGTACACATATTTTACAGATGTTATCGCAGGTGCAAAGAAATCCTTATGTTTCTAGCTCCAACAGTGCAGTAATACCTACCAATACAAAACAATAAACACAAATCCCCCAAAAATCTAAGAAAGAAATTAAGAAATCAGAACGAGTCTGGAATATATATTGAACAAAAATATAAACACAACATGTAAAGTGTTAGTCCCATGTTTCATGAGCTGAAATAGAAAATCCCAGACATTTTTAATATGCACAAAAAGCTTATTTCTCTAATATGTTGTACAAAAATGTGTTTACATCCCTGTTGGTGAGCATTTCTCCTTTGCCAAGATAATCCATCCACCTGACAGGTGTGGCATATCAAGAAGCTGAATAAACAGCATGATCATTACACAAGTTCACCTTGTGATGGGGATAATAAAAGGCCACACTAAAATGTGCAGTTTTGTCACAACACAATGCCATAGATGTCTCAAGATTTGAGGGAGCATGCAATTGGCATGCTGCCTGCAGGAATGTCCATCAGAGATGTTGCCAGAGAACTGAACGTTCATTGCTCTACCATAAGCCAATGTTGTTTTAGAGAATTTGGCTGGATGTCCAACCGGACTCACAACCGCAGACCACGTGTAACCACGCCAGCCCAGCCCTGCGGGATCGTCTGAGACCAGCCACCCGGATAGCTTCTGAAACTGTCGGTTTGCACAACCAAAGAATTTCTGCACAAACTGTCAAATCGCCTCAGGGAAGCTCATCTGCGGGCTCGTTGTCCTCACCAGGATTTTAACCTGACAGCAGTTCGGTGTCGTAACTGACTTCAGTGGTCAAATGCTCACCTTCGATGGCCACTGGCACGCTGGAGAAGTGTACTCATCACGGATGAATCCCGGTTTCAAATGTACCGGGCAGATGGCATTGTGTGGGCGAGCGGTTTGCTGATGTCAACGTTGTCAACAGAGTGCCCCATGGTGGCGGTGGGATTATGGTATGGGCAACGAACACAATTGTATTTTATCGATGGCAATGTGAATGCACAGAGATACCGTGACGAGATCCTGAGGCCCATTGTCGTGCCATTCATCCACCGCCATCACCTCATGTTTCAGCATGATAATGCACGGCCCCATGTTGCAATGATCTGTACACAATTCCTGGAAGCTGAAAATGTCCCAGTTCTTCCATGGCCTGCATACTCACCAGACATGTCACCCATTGAGCATGTTTGCAATGCTCTGGATTGATGTGTACGACAGCGTGTTCCAGTTCCCGCAAATATCCATCAAATTTGCACAGCCATTGAAGAGGAGTGGGACAACATTCCACAGGCCACAGTCAACAGCCTGATCAACTCTGCGAAGGAGATGTTGCGCTGCATGAGGCAAATGGTGGTCACACCAGATACTGACTGGTTTTCTGATCCTACTTTTTATTTTTAAGGTATCTGTGACCAATGGATGCATATCTGTATTCCAAGTCATGTGAACTCCATAGTATGATATAATTAATTTATTTCAATTAACTGATTTCCCTATATGAACTGTAACTCAGTAAAATATTTGAGAGATGAGATCTCTCCCTATTTCTATAGTACCTTCAGAAAGTATTCACACCCCTTGACTTCTTCCATATTTTGTTGTGTTACAAAGTGGGATTAGAATTGATTGAAGTGTCATGTTTTGTCAATGATCTATACAAAACTCTGTCAAAGTGGAAGAAAAATTCAAAAATGTTTTAATTAATGGACAATAAAAAAAGATATATAATTAGATAAGTATTCAATCCCCTGAGTCAATACATGTTACATTCTCCTTTGGCAGTGATTACAGCTGTGAGTCTTTCTTGGTAAATCTCTAAGAGCTTTGCACACCTGGATTGTGCAACATTTGACCATTATTCTTTTCAAAATTCTTCAAGTTCTGTCAAATTGGTTGTTGAAAATTGCTAGACACCCATTTTCAGGTCACACCATAGATTTTCAAGTAGATTTAAGTCAAAACTGTAACTCGGCCACTCAGGAACATTCACTGTCTTCTTGATAAGTAACCAGTGTAGATTTGGCCTTGTGTTTTAGGTTATTGTCCTGCTGATAGGGGATTTCATCTCCCAGTGTTTGGTGGAAAGCAGACTAAACCAGGTTTTCCTCTAGGATTTTGCCTGTGCTTAGCTCCATTCCGTTTCTTTTTTTATCCTGAAAAACTCAATTACAAGTATACCCATAACATGATGCAGCCATCACTATGCTTCAAAATATGGCGAGTGGTACTCAGTAAGGTGTTGGATTGGATTTGCCCCAAACATGACACTTTGTTTTCAGGACTAAAAGTTAATTGCTTTGCCACATTTTTTGCAGTATTACTTTAGTGCCTTATTGCAAACTGGATGCATGTTTTGGAATATTTTTATTCAGTACAGGCTTCCTTCTTTTCACTCTGTCAATTAGGTTAGTATTGTGGAGTAATTACAATGTTGTTGATCCATCCTCTGTGTTCTCCTCACAGCCATTAAACTCTGTAACCATTTTAAAGTCACCATTGGCCTCATGCTGAAATCCCTGACTGTTTCCTTCCTCTCTGTCAACTGAATTAGGAAGACGCCTGTATCTATGTAGTACCTGGGTGTATTCATACACCATCCAAAGTGTTAATAAGAACTTCACCATGCTCAAAGGGATATTAAAAGTCTTTTTTTTTACCCATCTACCAATAGGTGCCCTTCTTTGCGAGGCATTGGAAAACGTCCCTGGTCTTTGTGGTTGAATCTGTGTTTGATATTCACTGCTCGACTGAGGGACCTTACAGATAATTGTATGTTAAACACTATTGTGGCACGCAGAGTGAGTCCATCCAACTTATTGTGACTTGTTAAGCAAATTTTTACTCCTGAACTTATTTAGGCTTACCATAAGAAAGGGGTTGAATACTTATTTACTCAAGACATTTCTGCTTTTCGTTTTAAATGAATTTGTAAAACTTTTGAAAACGTAATTCCACTTTGCCAATATGGGGTATTGTGTGTCGGCTAGTGACCAAAAAACTGAATTTAATCCATTTTAAATTCAGGATGTAATACAACAAAATGTGGAAAAAGTCAAGAGGTGTGAATACTTTCTGAAGGCACTGTATGTAATGGTGTGTATAGACAGTATGGGCAGTATATGAATAGAAAAGGTGTGTACAGCAGTAGTTACAGTTGAAGTCAGAAGTTCACATACACTTAGGTTGGAGTCATTAAAACTCATTTTTCAACCACTCCACACATTTTTGTTAAGAACTATAGTTTTGGCAAGTCGGTTAGGAAATCTGCTTTGTGCATGACACAAGTCATTTTTCCAACAATTGTTTACAGACAGATTATTTCACTTATAATTCACTGTATCACAATTCCAGTGGGTCAGACATTTACATACACTAAGTTGACTGTGCCTTTAAACAGCTTGGAAAATTCCAGAAAATTATGTCATGGCTTTAGAAGCTTCTGATAGGCTAATTGACATCATCTGAGTCAATTGGAGGTGTACTTGTGGATGTATTTCAAGGCATACCTTCAAACACAGTGCCTCTTTGCTTGACATCATGGGAAAATAAAAAGAAATCAGCCAAAACATCAGAAAATAATTGTAGACCTCCACAAGTCTGGTTCATCCTTTGGGAGCAATTTCAAAACGCCTGAAGGTACCACGTTCATCTGTACAAACAATAGTACGCAAGTATAAACACCATAGGACCACGCAGCTGTCATACCGCTCAGGAAGGAGACGCGTTCTGTCTCCTAGAGATGAACGTACTTTAGTGCAAAAAGTACAAATCAATCCAAGAACAACAGCAAAGGACCTTGTGAAGATGCTGGAGGAAACAGGTATAAAAGTATCTATATCCACAGTAAAACGAGTCCTACATCGACATAACCTGAAAGGCCGCTCAGCAAGGAAGAAGCCACTGCTCCAAAACCGCCATAACAAAACCAGACTACAGTTTGCAACTGCACATGGGGACAAAGATCGTACTTTTTGGAGAAATGTCCTCTGGTCTGATGAAACAAAAATAGAACTGTTTGGCCATAATCGTTATGCTTGCAAGCCGAAGAACACCATCCCAACAGTAAAGAACGGGGGTGGCAGCATCATGCTGTGGGGGTGCTTTGCTGCAGGAGGGACTGGTGCACTTCACAATATAGATGGCATCATGAGGAAGGAAAATTATGTGGATATATTGAAGCAACATCTCAAGACATCAGTCAGGAAGTTAAAGCTTGGTCGCAAATGGGTCTTCCAAATGGACAATGACCCCAAGCATACTTCCAAAGTTGTGGCAAAATGGCTTAAGGACAACAAAGTCAAGGTATTGGAGTGGCCATCACAAAGCCCTGACCTCAATCCTATAGAAAATTATTGGGCAGAACTGAAAAAGCGTGTGCGAGCAAGGAGGCCTACAAACCTGACTCAGTTACACCAGCTCTGTCAGGAGGAATGGGCCAAAATCCACCCAACTTATTTTGGGAAGCTTGTGGAAGGCTACCCGGAACGTTTGATCCAAGTTAAACAATTTAAAGGCAATGCTACCAAATACTAATTGAGTGTATGTAAACTTCTGTCCCACTGGGAATGCGATGAAAGAAATAAAAGCTGAAATAAATAATTTTCTCTACTATTTTTCTGATATTTCACATTCTTAAAATAAAGTGGTGATCCTAACTGACCTAAAACTGGGAATTTTTACTGGGATTACTTTGTCAGAAATGGTAAAAAACTGAGTTTAAATGTATTGGCTAAGGTGTATGTGAACTTCCGACTTCAACTGTATGATGAGCCTTAACTAGAACACAGTATATACATATGAAGTGGGTAAAACAGCATGTAAACATAAGTAAAGTGACCAGTGTTCAATGACTATGTACATAGGCCAGCAGTACAGGAGGGGGCTTGTTGGGCCCCCGTCTTGAGGATCAGCGTGGAGGAGGTGTTGTTGTCTAACTTCACCACCTGGGGTCAGCCTGTCAGGATGTCCAGGACCCAGTTGCAGAGGGCTCAGTTCAGACCCAGGGCCCCGAGCTTAGTGATGAGCTTGGAGGGCACTATGGTGATGTAGGCTGAGCTTTAGTCGACAAGCAGCATTCTTACATAGGTATTCCTCTTGTCCAGATGGGATAGGCCAGTGTGCAGTGCGATGGCGATTGCGTCATCTGTGGATCTGTTGGGGCGGTATGCAAATTCTAGTGGGTCTAGGGTGTAAGGTAAGCTGGGGTTATATGATCCTTAACTATCCTCTCAAAGCATTTCATGATGACAGAAGTGAGTGCTACAGGGCAATAGTCATTTAGTTCAGTTGCTTCACAAACACTGTTTTGGATACTTTTTCTAACACATTCCCATCCCAAAGACAACACTCTTTGCCCTTTAGAGTCTGAGCACTGGCTTCTGTGTCCTGTCTACACACATTAACCACGGGACAGATCTAGCCAATCAGAAGGCAGCGTAGCCCGGGACACGGGTGAATCGCCATGCCTTTTTAGTGGCGTCTGCAGCGATGCGTTACTTCCTCTCCAGGCTTCTGTCTCCTTTAGCGCCACAGCTGTCCGGATAGGTGACTCTCCACGCTCCCCTCCCAAAAACCTGCGGACACATGCTGCTAACCCCCCAAACACTAAATAGGAGCATTAGACACACCGCGTTAAGGGGCTGCTGGTACGGGGGGCTGTGGCTGAGGGTGCGTGTCCTGTCCTGGTGCTGGGGGACAGGACAAGCCACACACAGACACACAGACAGACACATGGTCACACTCTTATCTGTCTGTCTCTCTTTCTCTTTTTCTGTTACGCACACAAACTCCCCTGGGTCTGTCTGGAAGGATAAACGGTACATCAGTGTGAAAGAGTGACACACACACACTACATTATGTCTCCCCTTTAGAGCCACCACATCTCACTGTATTCTCTCTGTCCATCCACAGGCCAGATACAGTAATTTAGATATTCCACTTCATGTTAAAGCATTGTGTCTCTTTGTCCAATGCTTGACTTCCGCTCTCTCCGCTGTTTGATGTGTCATTATGCTGCCCCTCGAGTTGTCGTGTCATCGTCTTTGTGCCCCCGATGACTTCCCTACTCACCCTCCCCCTGCCCTCGGTTCCTCCCCGCCAGAACTACAGCACAGCTCAGCGCTGCGAAAATACCCACAAGGCCAATCTGCACAAATGTAGTGTTGCAGATTTTTTATTATGCACCAGCAGCATCGCACCCCAGCAGGGTATATCCAAACATGCAAATTAATTCATAGCTAAATGCTGCTATATGTAGTCCGAGAGCGCTGAGAGGGGAGAGGAAAAATCAAACACAGGTTTACACTAGTGAGCGTACAACGAGAGATGGGAAAGAGAGAAGGAGCCCTACAGGCACTTCGAGCTGCCTTCATTAATGTGCAAAGAAAATGGAATAGTAAAAATGATAATACCACCACTGCTATGAATACAGAGGGAAGAGGCCTTTGATTGCGGGGGAATTTCAATGGGCATAAGAAATGGACCCACATAAAATAGATGTAAAATAATATTTGTGCAACTGTTAAAAAATCTAGTTAATGAAGCAAAATAATAAAATAAACTTAATGAGTTGGAACTATAAGCAGATTTGCGCTCTCTCCGGAAAAGGAACATTGATCAGCTTGGAATGAGAAAGTTTGGCCAAACGCTGGTCAAAATAGGCATCTGAAGGCTTTTGTATGAACTGTAGTTTATCAGAAGCATTATTACATGGTATTTTATGTTTGTAAAAAGACAAGACCTGCCCCTGCTCACGCTTTTGACGTAATGAAAGCCTGTCCAAGTAGCCTCTGTAATAGCCTAGCCGTAGTCTACCTCATTAGCCATCCTTCTAGCCTAGTTGTAATGAACTTTAGCATGAAAGTACTTGTGCATGACTTTGGGTTGGAATGCACCCAGCTGGCCTTTAAAAGGTGATAATTGGAAAATACAGGATGCAGCCGGAGTCAGGAGGTGGGACCTTCGTGTTCCACTGAGTTAGCTGATAGAGAGGGGGGGAGGGGTGGAATGTGGTGGTTTAAAGAGAGATCTTTTACAAATAGGCCTATGTCTTAGTGAGAATGGCTTGATACTGTGCTTAGTTAGTTCTACAGTACAAATATCTGATCCAAATGAGTACAAGGTAAAAATCTGTCGTTCTGCCCCTGAGCAAGGCAGTTAACCCACTGTTCCCTGGGCGCCGATGACGTGGATGTTGATTAAGGCAGCCCCCCGCACCTCTCTGATTCAGAGGGGTTGGGTTAAATGCGTAAGACACATTTAAGTTGAATGCATTCAGTTGTACAACTGACTAGGTATCCCCCTTTCCCTTTCTCATACTGTAATGCCTGACACAGCATTCCTTCACTTACTGGGTAAGGAAATGGCTATTGAGGTCTAGAAGCCTGGACCGGGAGCGCTTCTCTTTACAAGGTTCAGTTGAAAGCGTGTCTGAGCTAGCGCTAGCCTAGCATAAGCCTCCGCAGCTGGACTCTGTTAGCACATTCTCCTCTGAGAGGACATGACAGCGATAAGGGTCTTTTGAAGTTCTGCTTTACTACAGGAGCTCTTTAGGGGAGATAGAGCTGTGGGGCAGGCTTTGTTGAACTAAAGTCGCTGACCTGAATGGCTGTCCCAATTCCATCAATTGCGGATAATGGAAAAAGCTCACTGTGGGTACATTTAGAATGTTTACGAACTGACTCAGTTCATCTTGGGTACATTGTCATTGGATATTGACACAAATCACACCTGTCTATAAAATACAGTGTGAACTTTTTTCATTTTATTTTCAACTGATTGAATTGTTGTTAGGCTAGCACTTGTTTGTTGTACAATAGTACGGAAGCTGCACTAGCTGTAAACCTTACAGTTGATCCTCTCAGAGTTGTAGTTGAAAAACAATTTTAAAAAATCCTGGAACTTCTGAACCTACTACATAACGTCACTAGAAACCGCTTGAAAATATTTTAGGTGCGTTTGTCAATCCAAACAGAGTGATGTATCGTCCCGTCCTGTTCGACCCATGTCAATCAACAGACGTTTCCATCGCAGCTATGTCAACGGCCATTCCACGTTCTGTACAGGAAACTGCCTCAGGAAGAACCAGTGGAATCTTCTTAATGACTTCCTGTAGCTTCGGCCCAGTTTTACTGTACTCAAGCCTGACCCTTGACCCTAATTCAAAGAAGGTTGTCAGTCAAACGGTAATCATCAATGACACTGTAATCTACACCAGGCCCAGCTTGCCATTACAGAGTATGATGCCAAGTGTCGAATAACATTTTTCAAATTCTTTGGGAAAGGCCTCACACAGCTTGTTTTGCCACTCAGTCCCCAGTGTTTGTTTTGAAGTTGACATGTTAATGAAGAAAATGCATAAAAGTGGATTGGCAGTATAGGTACATGTATATTGCTTCATTTGCATATTTTAATATAGTATTTCAGAAAAGGTGTTGGCCTAATACAAAGAATATGTGTCTACATTCAACTGGTAATGGCCATTGTGATATATGTAAAGACAAACAAATACCCTATTCAGGCTACAGTACCTGTAATTATATACAGTGGGGAAAAAAAGTATTTAGTCAGCCACCAATTGTGCAAGTTCTCCCACTTAAAAAGATGAGAGAGGCCTGTAATTTTCATCATAGGTACACGTCAAATATGACAGACAAAATGAGGAAAAAAAAATCCAGAAAATCACATTGTAGGATTTTTAATGAATTTATTTGCAAATTATGGTGGAAAATAAGTATTTGGTCAATAACAAAAGTTTCTCAATACTTTGTTATAAACCCTTTGTTGGCAATGACACAGGTCAAGGCCACTCCAGGACCTTGAAATGCTTCTTACGAAGCCACTCCTTCGTTGCCCGGGCGGTGTGTTTGGGATCATTGTCATGCTGAAAGACCCAGCCACGTTTCATCTTCAATGCCCTTGCTGATGGAAGGAGGTTTTCACTCAAAATCTCACGATACATGGCCCCATTCATTCTTTCCTTTACACGGATCAGTCGTCCTGGTCCCTTTGCAGAAAAACAGCCCCAAAGCATGATGTTTCCACCCCCCATGCTTCACAGTAGGTATGGTGTTCTTTGGATGCAACTCAGCATTCTTTGTCCTCCAAACACGACGAGTTGAGTTTTTACCAAAAAGTTATATTTTGGTTTCATCTGACCATATGACATTCTCCCAATCCTCTTCTGGATCATCCAAATGCACTCTAGCAAACTTCAGACATGCCTGGACATGTACTGGCTTAAGCAGGGGGAAACGTCTGGCACTGCAGGATTTGAGTCCCTGGCGGCGTAGTGTGTTACCGATGGTAGGCTTTGTTACTTTGGTCCCAGCTCTCTGCAGGTCATTCACTAGGTCCCCCCGTGTGGTTCTGGAATTTTTGCTCACAGTTCTTGTGATCATTTTGACCCCACGGGGTGAGATCTTGCGTGGAGCCCCAGATCGAGGGAGATTATCAGTGGTCTTGTATGTCTTCCATTTCCTAATAATTGCTCCCACAGTTGATTTCTTCAAACCAAGCTGCTTACCTATTGCAGATTCAGTCTTCCCAGCCTGGTGCAGGTCTACAATTTTGTTTCTGGTGTCCTTTGACAGCTCTTTGGTCTTGGCCATAGAGGAGTTTGGAGTGTGACTGTTTGAGGTTGTGGACAGGTGTCTTTTATACTGATAACAAGTTCAAACAAGTGCCATTAATACAGGTAACGAGTGGAGGACAGAGGAGCCTCTTAAAGAAGAAGTTACAGGTCTGTGAGAGCCAGAAATCTTGCTTGTTTGTAGATGACCAAATACTTATTTTCCACCATCATTTGCAAATAAATTCATTAAAAATCCTACAGTGTGATTTTTCTGGATTTTTTTTTCTTCTCAATTTGTCTGTCATAGTTGACGTGTACCTATGATGAAAATTACAGGCCTCTCTTATCTTTTTAAGTGGGAGAACTTGCACAATTGGTGGCTGACTAAATACTTTTTTTCCCCACTGTAGTGATGTTTCTTTGGAGAGGAAAAATTACCATTATGGATGTTTCTCAATACTTTGTTATAAACCCTTTGTTGGCAATGACACAGGTCAAGGCCACTCCAGGACCTTGAAATGCTTCTTACGAGGACTTGACTGCAGTTATGGATGTGGAAGTCTGAAACAGAGTCTGATGATTTGTTGATCAAAATCTATCATAACATGTCTGTTGTCATCTGGAATGTTTTTAAAATGTCAACGGAATCGATAGTACCTTAGAGGTCAGATGGCTATCCACGTTTTAACATAAGACTAAGGCTACAAACTCAGACTTTTGGTAAAATGTTCAGTCTCACTAAGAAATCTTGTCCATTTCATGTAACGTCCATAACGATTATGATTTGCTTTATTCCTCCAATATGCCAATGTTTAGAAGTCTGCATTTTGGGGTATACGCTCCCCCAAGGGGTACTATAAAATAGTGGTGGTCAGTGCCGTTTAAGATGAGGGAGGACAATTTTTTTTTCATGAGCATGTCCTTATTTCTATTACAGCATATTTGATTACTGTCATTCATATTCCATTCACCCAGTTCAATGTAACAGGTAGGTTTAGGCTACTACATGATAGTCAAATTTTCCCTATAACCATCATGAGGTTGCTACAACCTAGCCTATGAATGAAAGTTTACAACATAGGTTGTGACACATGGACAGAAAGTGACATTCAATACCGCCTTGCACACTCTTGCCTGCATCTAGCTGAAATAGTATGTAATCATTAGTCCAACAGTTGCAAACAAGAGTTTATTTTGGACAAATTCAAGCATATTTATCCCCGTTTTGTTCCATTTGCTTACGTTTAAGAAATGTTCTTCAACAGAATCAGCGGAATGAATATACCCCTGATCATACCCAGTCAAAGCTATTTGCTGCTCTGGCACCCCAATGGTGGAACAAGCTCCCCCACGACGCCAGGACAGCGGAGTCACTGACCACCTTCCGGAGACACTTGAAACCCTACCTCTTTAAGGAATACCTGGAATAGTATAAAGTAATCCTTCTTCCCCCACCCCCATATATTTTTTTTTTTAAAGGTGGTTGTCCCACTGGCTATCATAAGTTGAATGCACCAATTTGTAAGTTGCTCTGGATAAGAGCGTCTGCTAAATTATGTAAATGTAAACACAGTTCACTTTCATAGCAGCCACGTTGTATTCCTTCTCGCATCTATGCTCTCTCCTCCTCTCACCTCTTCCCTTTGCTTGTGGACTTCAATGCACAACACATCAGCTGTATGTGACCAGGCAAAAAAAAACTTTCCAAGCCAAACCGCTACACACAGCCTACATCGTTGTCACCATATTAGCTAAAGTAACATCATAGTCAGCATAGCTAATAGAACTAGCGTGTTAGTAAACCCGCTATAATCATGCAGTAACGTTACAGTGTACAGTCAGTAAGCAGTTACACCGGTGGACCCGGTGGCAATACATTAGTAAAACCAAAAGCTTACCTTGACTTGGAAGAGTTCCAGTGTGGTGTTGGATAGTCATAGCCAGCTAGCTAGCATAGCATCCCTCTGTTTGAACAGGGTTTTCAGTAGGCTAAACTAGCTAGCTGCATTTGCTAGCTAATTAAGTGAAAATGAAAATGAAAAAAAAAAAAACTCTCTCTCTCTCTCTTGCTTCTCCTTCATTTTGGAAGAAATTAATTTGTTCAAAATGTTCAAAATGTCTCTCTTTGCGTCAACTACTCACCACATTTTATGCACTGCAGTGCTAGCTAGCTGTAGCTTATGCTTTCAGTACTATATTAATTATCTGATCCTTTGATTGGGTGGACAACATGTCAGTTCATGCTGCAAGAGCTCTGATAGGTTGGAGGACGTCCTCTGGAAGTTGTCATAATTACTGTGTAAGTCTATGGAAGAGGGTGAGAACCATGAGCCTCCTAAGTTTTGTTTTGAAGTCAATGTACCCAGAGGAGGACGGAAACTAGCTGTCATCCGGCTACATTATGGTGCTACCCTACATAGTGCTGTTGAGGCTAATGTAGACCTTTTTAGCAAAATAGTGTGTTTTAATCAATTATTTGGTGACATATGATTATATTTAGTATAGATTTATACATTCCAAGCCAAACCGCTACACACAGCCTACATTGTTGTCTAGAATCACTTTTTTAATGTTTTACAATTTTTATGAAATTCACTGAGGAGGATGGTCCTCCCCTTCCTCCTCTGAGGAGCCTCCACTGCTATAAACGCTTACGTCTCTTTTTGTCGAGCCAATCGCGACCACGAAGGTACAACACTGCGTACAGACCCATCTGCCCCTCAATGTATGCGTTGTACAATACGTCAAGCTTCACTGTATTTGGGTTGGAAACAGCTGTGAAGGAGCTGTAGCCCATTGCATGTTTGAGTCTGTTACTAAAGAATGTTAAACAATGTTGTCTGTTTGCTGCTTTTCATTAAATTGTTTGTCTGTTCTTTAGGCTATGGCCTAAAATACATTAGTTCATATGGGCAGAATATTAGGCTTGCCTACAGACATTTTTGATCAGTAATGGGAATATACAGTTCAGGCGAAAATATTTGGATCTGATAAAAGGCCAACATATTTTTTCAATTAAAAATAGACTATTTGTCATGACTAGAGAAATGGAAACATTGTGATTTTAGAAACACAAAGTAATGATAGCTCATGATTAAAATGACTGCAGTCAATCTGTTATTGGCCTCACACCATCATCATCGGCAGTTAAACCAATGTTCCCCGGACGTCGATGACGTGGATGTTGATTAAGGCAGCCCCCCGCACCTCTCTGATTCAGAGGGGTTGGGTTAAATGCGGAAGACACATTTAAGTTGAACGCATTCACAACTGACTAGGTATCCCCCTTTCCCTTTCCCACTAGGCGACTCATTTGTTGTCGTTCTAAATGTCTTGAAAAATGGAAAGGAAAATACCGTTGGGTGTTGCGCAATAGCCTATACACTACTGTGCACAGTGGACTACAGTAGGTGTCCAATCCAACACACAGAAACATATGAAAACATGAACTCATTATCTTGATGCTTTCTTACTATAGCCTGCTGTAATAAAGCAGACAATAGCACTGTAAATCACTTGACTGTCATTCAGAAAATTATTTTCTGTATCAGCTGAAGATTGTTGAAAATGTCCCCATGTAGGCCTAACACAACAGCTGGATGCCTAATGTGCATCCAACAATTAATTATTTTTTAATTATTGAAGAACCATATTAATGACTGTATAGGGCTATCGATGTTGGTGTTATGAATCAAGCTAAGGTGACACTTTTGATAGAAACGTAACATTTTCCAAACAAATAAATAATACTGAACAAAAATATGAAAGCAACATGTAAAGTGGTGGTCCCATATTTCATGAGCTGAAATAAAAGATCCCAGAAATGTTCCATAAGCACAAAAAGTGTATTTCTCTCAAATTTGGTGTACAGATTTCTTTACATCCCTGTTAGTGAGTATTTCTCATTTGCCAAGCTAATCCTTCCACCTGACAGGTGTGGCATATCAAGAAGCTGATTAAACGGCATGGTCATTACACAAGTTCACCTTGTGCTGTGGGACAATAAAAGGCCACTCTAAAATGTGCAGTTTTGTCACACAACACAACACCACATACAAAACCAGTCAAAAGTTTGGACACACCTACTCATTCAAGGGTTTTTCTTTATTTTTTACTATTATTTACATTGTAGAATAAAACTATGAAATAAAACATTTGGTATCATATAGTAACCAAAAAAGTGTTAATCAAAATATATTTTATATTTGAGATTCTTCAAATAACAACCCTTTGCCTTGATGACAGCTTTGCCCACTCTTGGCATTCTCTCAACCAACTTCATGAGGTAGTCACCTGGAATGCATTTCAATTAACAGGTGTGCCTTCTTAAAAGTTAATTTGTGGAATTTCTTTCCTTCTTAAAGCGTTTGAGCCAATGAGTTGTGTTGTGACAAGGTAGGGGGGGTATACAGAGGATAGCCCTATTTGGTGAAAGACCAAGTCCATATTATGGCAAGAACAGCTCAAATAAGCAAAGAGAAACGACAGTCCATCATTACTTTAAAACATGAAGGTCAGTCGATACGGAAATCTTCAAGAACTTTGAAAGTTTCCTCAAGTGCAGTCACAAAATCAACAAGCGCTATGATGAAACTGGCTCTCATGAGGACCGCTACAGGAATGGAAGACCCAGAGTTACCTCTGCTGCAGAGAATAAGTTCATTAGAGTAACCAGCCTCAAATAAATGCTTCACAGAGTTCAAGTAACAGACACAGCTCAACATGAACTGTTCAGAGGGGACTGTGTAAATCAGGCCTTGATGGCCGAATTGCTGCAAAGAAACCACTGCTAAAGGACACCAATAAGAGGAAGAGACCTGTTTGGGACCTGTTTGGGCCAAGAAACACGAGCAATGGACATTAGACTGGTGGAAATTTGTCCTTTGGTCTTGAGTCCAAATTGGCCATTTTTGGACGCGGTGTGGGTGTACGGATGATCTCCGCATGTGTATTTCCCACCGTAAAGCATGGAGGAGGAGATGTTATGGTGTGGGGCTGCTTTGCTGGTGACACTGTCTGGAATTATTTAGAATTCAAGGCACACTTAACCAGCATGGCTACCACTGCATTCTGCAGCAATATGCCATCCCATCTGGTTTGGGCTTAGTTGGTCTGTCATTTGTTTTTCAACAGGATAATGACCCAACACACCTCCAGGCTGTGTAAGGGCTATTTCACCAAGAAGGACAGTGATGGAGGGCTGTATCAGATGACCTGGCCTCCACAATCCCCCGACCTCAACCCAAATGAGATGGTTTGGGATGAGTCGGACCGCAGAGTGAAGGAAAATCAGCCAATAAGTGCTCAGCATATGTGGGAACTCCTTCAAGACTGTTGGAAAAGCATTCCAGGTGAAGCTGGTTGAGAGAATGCCAAGTGTGCAAAGCTGTCATCAAGGCAAAGGGTGACTATTTGAAGAATCTCAAATATATAATATATTTTGATTTGTTTAACACTTTTTTGGTTACTACATGATTCCATATGTGTTATTTCATAGTTGTGATGTCTTCACTATTATTCTACAATGTAGAAACTAATAAAAATAAAGGAAAACCCTTGAATGAGTAGGTGTGTCCAAACTTATGACTGGTACTGTATGTCTCAAGTGTTGAGGGAGCGTGCAATTGGCATGCTAACTGCAGGAATGTCCACCAGAGCTGTTGCCAGAGAATTTAATGTCAATTTCTCTCCAAACGTCGTTTTAGAGAATTTGGCAGTACGTCCAACCGGCCTCACAACCGCAGGCTACGTGTAACCGCACCAGCCCTGGTCCTCCACATCCGGCTTCTTCACCTGCGGGATCGTCTGAGGCCAACCACCCAGACAGCTGATGAAACTGTGGGTTTGCACAACCGAAGAATTTCTACACAAATTGTCAGATACCGTCTCAGGGAAGCTCATCTGTATGCTCGTCGTCCTCACCAGGGTCTTGACCTGTCTGCAGTTCCGCATCGTAACCGACTTCAGAGGACAAATGCTCAACTTCGATGGCCACTGGCACGCTGGAGAAGTGGACAAATATTTATACACTGAACAAAAATATACACGCAACATGCAACAATTTCAAAGATTTTACTGAGTTACAGTTCATATAAGGAAATCAATAATTAATTAGGCCCTAATCTATGAATTTCACATGACTGGAAATACAGATATGCATATGTTGGTCACAGATACACTATAAATACAAAAGTATGTGGACACCCCTTAAAATTAGTGGATTTGGTTATTTCAGCCACACCCGTTGCTGAATGGTGTATAAATCGTGCACACAGCCATGCAATCTCCATAGACAAACATTGCCAGTAGAATGGCCTTACTGAAGAGCTCTGTGACTTTCAACGTGGCACCGTCATAGGATGCCACCTTTCCAACAAGTCAGTACGTCAAATGTCTGCCCTGCTAGAGCTGCCCCGGTCAACTGTAAGTGCTGTTATTGTGAAGAGGAAACGTCTAGGAGCAACAATGGCTCAGCCACGACAGACGTATCTGGGTTTGGCGGATGCTAGGAGAACGCTACCTGCTACATACTTTTGGTAATGTAGTGTACCTTTTTTAAAAAGGTAGGGGCGTGGATCAGAAAACCAGTCAGCATCTTGTGTGACCACCATTTGCCTCATGCAGCACGACACACACGCATAGAGTTGATCAGGCTGTTGATTATGGCCTGTTGAATGTTGTCCCACTCCTCTTCAATGGCTGTGCGAAGTTGGTGGATGTTGGCAGGAACTGGAACACAATGTCGTACACGTCGATCCTGAGCATCCCAAACATGCTCAATGGGTGACGTCAGAGTATGCAGGCCTTGGAAGAACTGGGACATTTTTAGCTTCCAGGAATTGTGTACAGATCCTTGCGACATGGGGCCATGTATTATCATGCTGAAACATGAGGTGAAGACGGCGGATGAATGGCACGACAATGGGCCTCAGGATCTCGTGACAGTATATCTGTGCAATTTAATTCACACGTCATCACACACGTCACACTTCCGCGTTGTCTGTGTGCTGCTGTGCTGTTTGTTGCTACTTGGCTAACTGCCAAACCTTTCTTTTTTTACTTTTAATTACCGTTTAATCAAAACTCTGCATTTAACCAATCTACCAACATTTTAGTTTTGCCTCGCTGTCACACCCTGGCTCTGAGACTCTATATGTTAAGCCAGGGTGTGTTTATTCTATGTATTGTATTTCTGTGTTGGCCAGAGTGGTTCCCAATCAGAGGCAACGAGTGTCAGCTGTTGCTGGTTGTCTCTGATTGGGAGCCATATTTATAGAGGCTGTTTTCCCACAATAGTTGTGGGATCTTGTTCCAGTTGGTTTGTTCCTTTTGGGTTATTCCGTGTTGGTTGTGTTTAACCTTTGGACGTCACGGTATCGTTTATTGTTTTGTTCGAGTGTTTACTCTCTTTCAATAAAGTATGTTTGCCTGCAACGCTGCGCCTTGGTCTACTCCGTCTAACGATCGTGACAGAAGATCCCACCATACCAGGACCAAGCAGCGTGTCCAGGAGCAGGCAGCCTGGACATGGGAGGAAGCGCCGGGAAAGGAGCTGGAGAGGTTGGCGATGGCCCAGGTGGGCAAATCGTGGTCCTGGGAGGACATGCTTGGGGACAAAGAGCCATGGGCTAAGATTAAGGCCCTGGCGAGAGAGGAGCAACGGCGTCAACAGTGTCGTCGTCGGACGGACGAGAGGCAACCCCAGAACATTTTTAGGGGGGGGCACACGGCATGGGCGACTGGGCAGCAGGAGGCTGCCACAGGGCGAAATGGGAGACGAGGAGAGAAGGCCACCGGGTTACGGGATCCATTGGTGAGAGGAGGGAAGGAAGTTGTCGAGGCACGGCGAGAGGTACTGAGGTGTATTGCCAGTCCGGTCCGGCCCGTTCCTGATCCCCGTTTAAGGCCAGTGGTGTGTGTTCCCAGTACGGTCCGGCCTGTTCCTGTTCCTCGCACCAAGCCTACGGTGTGCGTCGCCAGCCCGGCCCGGCCTGTTCCTGCTCCTCGCACCAAGCCTACGGTGTGCGTCGCCGGCCCGGCCTGTTCCTGCCACTCGCACCAAGCCTATGGTGCGCGTCGCCAGCCCGGCCCGGCCTGTTCCTGCCCCTCGCACCAAGCCTACGGTGCGAGTCGTCAGCCCGGCCCGGCCGGTTCCTGCTCCTCGCACCAAGCCTACGGTGCGCGTCGCCAGCCCGGCCCGGCCTGTTCCTGCCCTTCGCACCAAGCCTACGGTGTGCGTCGCCAGCCCGGCCCGGCCTGTTCCTGCTCCTCGCAACAAGTCTACGGTGTGCGTCGCCAGCCCGGCCCGGCCTGTTCCTGCCCCTCGCACCAAGCCTACGGTGTGCGTCGCCAGCCCGGTCCGGCCTGTTCCTGCTCCTCGCACCAAGCCTACGGTGTGTGTCGCCAGCCCGGTCTGGCCCGTTGCTGCTCCACGCACCAAGCCAGGGGTGCGCATCGTCAGCCTGGTCCGGCCCGTTCCTGCTCCACGCACCAAGCCAGGGTGCGAGTCGTCAGCCCGGTCCGGCCCGTTCCTGCTCCACGCATCAAGCCAGGGGTGCGAGTCGTCAGCCCGGTCCGGCCCGTTCCTGCTCCACGCACCAAGCCAGGGGTGCGAGTCGTCAGCCCGGTCCGGCCCGTTCCTGCTCCACGCACCAAGCCAGGGATGCGAAGTCGTCAGCCCGGTCCGGCCCGTTCCTGCTCCACGCACCAAGCCAGGGGGTGCGCATCGTCAGCCCGGTCCGGCCCGTTCCTGCTCCACGCACCAAGCCAGGGGTGCGCATCATCAGCCCGGTCCGGCCCGTTCCTGCTCCACGCACCAAGCCAGGGGTGCACATCGTCAGCCCGGTCCGGCCCGTTCCGGCTCCACGCACCAAGCCAGGGGTGCGCATCGTCAGCCCGGTCCGGCCCGTTCCTGCTCCACGCACAAGCCAGGGGTGTGCGTCGTCAGTCCGGCACAACCCGTGCCTGGGTCACCGGTGCCTGGTCAGGTACCGGTCAGCTGCTCCACACCGGAGCTGAAGCTATCCGCTCCTACGATGTCCAGTTCAGCTCCAGCCAGCGGGGCCAGACCGGACCAGGGGCGCTACGGGGGGATTATTGGAGGGTGGTGGTCTAGCCCGGAGCAGGAACCGCCTCCGAGGAGGAATGCCCACCCAGCCCTCCCCTGGTTTGTTTATGTTCAGGCGCGGTCGCAGTCCGCGCCTTTAGGGGGGGGTACTGTCACACCCTGGCTCTGGGACTCTATATGTTGAGCCAGGGTGTGTTTATTCTATATATTGTATTTCTGTGTTGGCCAGAGTGGTTCCCAATCAGAGGCAACGAGTGTCAGCTGTTGCTGGTTGTCTCTGATTGGGAGCCATATTTATAGAGGCTGTTTTCCCACAATAGTTGTGGGATCTTGTTCCAGTTGGTTTGTTCCTTTTGGGTTATTCCGTGTTGGTTGTGTTTAACCTTTGGACGTCACGGTATCGTTTATTGTTTTGTTCGAGTGTTTACTCTCTTTCAATAAAGTATGTTTGCCTGCAACGCTGCGCCTTGGTCTACTCCGTCTAACGATCGTGACACTCGCTCAACTTTTTTCAGTCAACTTTCTCACCCCGGATGCTTTATCTGGACATGGTTCTACAGGACCTCCACCAGCCGATAAAGCTAAGTAGTAACATTAACGATCTGCCATGTCATTTCAGTAGATGTACCATAGTATGCAGGAGAACTATTGCCTTATGGTGAGAATAGCCAAGTTGCAAGGGCAATTTAAGTGTAGGAAAGGATGAAACAGTGTCTGTGCCAGCAATAAGTACAGATAGTAGTATAAATCCCCCTGCACAGTCCCCGCAGGGGGACAATTTTCTCAAGGCTTCTGGGAAGAAATGCTGTCGGCATGCTCAACCAGCCACTGTCGCTCAATCAGCCGACAAACTTTCAACCGATTATCCCCATTAAGTAATGAGTCAAAGTCAGAGGCCGAGCCTTATCAGGTCTCTCCTCCACCCGTTACGGGGTGTGAGCCGCCAAAGTCTCCTACCATTAGCTCTGACAAATTGAAAACCCTAGTCATTGGCGACTCCATTACCCGCAAGATGTAAAAAAAAATCATCCAGCGATCATACACTGTTCACCAGGGTGCAGGGCTACCGACGTAAAAGGCTAATCTGAAGATGGTGCTGGCTAAGGCTAAAACTGGCGAGGGTAGAGAGTATAGGGATATTGATATCCACGTCGGCACCAACAATGTTAGGAGGAAACAATCAGAGGTCACCTAGCGCAAAATAGCTTCAGCGTGTAAATTTGCTAGAAAGGTGTGTCGGCATTGAATAATCGTCTCTGGCCCCCTCCCAGTTAGGGTGAGTGATGAGCTCTACAGCAGTCTCACAACTCAATCGCTGGTTGAAAGCTGTTTTCTGCCCCTCCCAAAAGATAGAATTTATAGATTATTGACCCTCTTTCTGGAACTCACCCACAAACAGGACCCAGCCTTGCCTGCTGAGGAGTGACGGACTCCATCCTAACATATGTAGCTTAAGAAACAAGGTTCATGAAATCAATAAAATAGCTGACCAATCAGCCTGTCACCAACCCTTAGTAAACTTTTGGAAAAAAATGTGTTTGACAACATACAATGCTATTTTACTGTAAACAAATTGACAACAGACTTTCAGCATGCTTATAGGGAAGGACATTCAACAAGCACACCACTTACACAAATGATGATTGGCTGAGAGAAATTGATGATAAAAAGATTGTGGGAGCTGTTTTGTTAGACTTCAGTGCGGCTTTAGACATTATCGATCATAGTCTGCTGATGGAAAAACGTATGTGCTATTGCTTTACACCCCCTGCTATATTTTGGATAAAGAGTTTCCTGTCTAACAGAACAGAGGGTGTTCTTTAATGGAAGCCTCTCCAACATAATCCAGGTAGAATCAGGGCAGCTGTCAGGCCCCTTACTTTTTTCAATCTTTACTAATGATATGCCTTGAGTAAAGCCAGTGTGTCTATGTATTCGGATGATTCAACACTATACATGTCAGCTACTATAGCGAGTGAAATCACTGCAACACTTAACAAAGCGCTGCAGTTAACAGACAGGGCTCTTCCTCTAGCTCCACAATGAGATAGGGTGCAGGCCAGGCAGCAGGCTGTTAGCCAGCCTGCCAGCTTAGTGGAATCTGCCGCTAGCACAGTCAGTGTAGTAGTCAGCTTTGTTTTCCCCATTGAGACCGTGTCCGTGCCTCGATCTAGGTCAGGAAAATCTAAACATGGCGCTGTTCGCCTTAGCTATCTCACTGGAATTAAAACTTCCTCCGACCATGTCATTTTTTTTAAAGAGACTGTGATAATACCTCACAACTCAAAATAGGACTACTTAATGTTAGATCCCTCACTTCCAACTTAGTCAATTAACTAATCACTGATCATAAGCTTAATGTAATTGGCCTGACTGAAACAGGGCTCAAGCCTGATGAATTTACTTTGTTAAATTAGGCCTCTCCTCCTGGTTATACTAGTGACCATATCCCCGCGCATCCCGCAAAGCCGGAGGTGTTGCTAACATTTTTGACAGCAAATTTCAATTGATATTAAAGAAAACCTTTTCGTCTTTTGAGCTTCTAGTCATGAAATGTATGTAGCCTACCCAAGTACTTTTTCTAGCTACTGTTTACAGGCCTCATGGTCCATATACAGCATTCCTCATTGAGTTCCCTGAATTCCTATTGGACCTTGTAGTCATGGCAGATACTATTCAATTTTTTTGGTGACTTCAATATTCACATGGAGAAGTCCACAGACACACTCCAAAAGGCTTTCGGAGCCATCATCAACTCAGTGGTTTTTGTCCAACATGTCTCCGGACCTACACATTGCCACGGTCATACCCTGGATCTAGTTCTGTCCCATGGAATAAATATTGTGGATCTAAAAGTTTTTCCTCATAATCCTGGACTATCGGACCACCATTGTATTACTTTTGCAATCGCAACAAATAATCTGGTCAGACCCCAACCAAGGGTTATCAAAAGCTGCGCTATGAATTCTTGGACAACCAAAAGATTCCTAGATGCCCTTCCAGTCTCCTTCCACCTACTCAAGGATGTCGGAGTACAACAATCTGTTAACCACCTAACCAAGGATCTAAATTTAACCTTGCGTAATACCCTAGATGCAGTCACACCTCTAAAAACAAAAAAACATTTGTCACAAGAAATTAGCTCTCTGGTATACAGAAAATACCTGAGCCCTGAAGCAAGCTTCCAGGAAATTGGAATGGAAATGGCACGCCACCAAACTGGAAGTCTTCCGACTAGCTTGGAAAGACAGTACCGTGCAATATCGAAGAGCCCTCACTGCTGCTCGATCAGCCTACTTTTCCATGCTGATTGAGGAGAATAAAAACAATCCCAAATTGGTTTTTGATACAGTCGCAAAGATAACTAAAAGCAGTATTCCCCAAGAGAGGATGGCCTTCACATCAGCATTGATAAATTCATGAGATTCTTCAAAGAAAAGATCATGATCATTAGAAAGCAAATTACGGACTCCTCTTTGAATCTGCGTATTTCTCCAAAACTCAGTTGTCATGAGTCTGCACAGAACTGCCAGGACCTAAGATCAATGGAGACTCTGTAGTTTTTTATCATGTATCTCTTGAAACATTCACGAAAATAGTCATGGCCTTTAAACCTTCCAGCTGCATACTAGATCCTATTCCAACTAAACTACTTTTAGAGCTACTCCTGTGCTTGGCCCTCCCATGTTGAACATAATAAATGGCTCCCTATCCTCCGGATGTGTACCCTAAAAGTGGCAGTAATAAAGCCTCTCCTGAAAAAGCCAAACCTTGACCCAGAAAGTTTTTGACTATCGGCCTATATCAAATCTCCCACTCCTTTCAAAAACGTTAGAAAAAGCTGTTGCGCAGCAACTCACTGCCTTCCTGAAGACAAATAATGTATACGAAACACTCCAGTCTGGTTTTAGACCCCATCATAGTACTGAGACTGCACTCGTGAAGGTGGTAAATTACTTTTTAATGATGTCAGACCAAGGCTCTGAATCTGTCCTCGTGGTTCTAGACCTTAGAGCCGCTTTTGACACGATCGATCACCCCATTCTTTTGGAGAGATTGGAAATCTAATTGGTCTACACAGACAAGTTCTTGCCTGGTTTAGAGCTTCTGTCGGAAAGATATCAGTTCACCTCTGTGGATGGTTCGTCCTCTGACAAATCAATTGTACATTTCGGTGTTCCTCGTTTTAGGTCCACTATTGTTTTCACTATATAATCTACCTCTTGGTGATGTCATTCAGAAATACAATGTCAGCTTTCACTGCTATGCAGACGACACACGGCTGTACATTTCGATGAAACATGGTGAAGCCCCAAAATTGCCTACCCTGGAAGCCTGTGTTTCAGACATAAGGAAGTGGATGTTGGCAAAATGTTTACTTTTAAACTCGGACAAAACAGAGTTGCTAGTTATAGGTGCCAAGAAACAAAGAGATATGTTGTTGGATCTGACAATTAATTTTGATGGTTGTACAGTCGTCTCAAATAAAACTGTGAAGGACCTCGGTGTTACTCTGGACACTGATCTCTCTTTTGACGAACATATCAAGAATATTTCAAGGGCAGCTTTTTTCCATCTCCGTAACATTGCAAAAATCTGAAACTTTTTGTCCAAAAATGATGCAGAAAAGTTAATCCATGCTTTTGTCACTTCTAGATTAGACTACTGCAATGCTCTACTCTCCGGCTACCCGGATAAAGCACTAAATTAATTTCATTTAGTGCTAAATACGGCTGTTAGAATCTTGACTAGAACCAAAAAATGCAATCATATTACTCCAGTGCTAGCCTCTACACTGGCTCCTTGATAAGGCTAGGTCTGATTTTAAGGTTTTACTGCTAACCTACAAAGCATTACATGGATTTGCTCCTAACTATGTCTCAGATTTGGTCCTGCCGTACATACCTACACGTATGCTATGGTAACAAGATGTAGGCCTCCTTATTGTCCCTATAATTTCTAAGCAAACAGCTGGAGGCAGGGCTTTCTCCTATAGAACTCCATATTTATGGAATGGTCTGCCTATCCATGTGAGAGACGCAGACTCTGTCTCAACCTTTAAGTCTTTACTGAAGACTCATCTCTTCAGTAGGTCCTATGATTGAGTATAGTCTGGCCCAGGGGTGTTAAGGTTAACAGCGAGGCACTGGAATGACGAACCACCCATGCAGTCTCTGCCTGGCCGGCTCCCCTCTCTCCAATGGGATTTTCTGCCTCTGACCCTATTATGGGGGCTGAGTCACTGGCTTACTAGTGCTCTTCCATGCCGTCCCTAGGAGGGGTGTGTCACGTCATGCCAGGCTTTTTACGCTATACTCGACTTGAGGTTGAGTCACTGACATGAGGAGGAGATCTTTGTGGGCTATACTCAGCCTTGTTTCAGGGTAGTAAGTTGATGGTCTGTTGATATCCCTCTAGTGGTGTGAGTGGTGTGCTTTGGCAAAGTGGGTGGGGTTATATCCTGCCTGGTTGACCCTGTCCGGGGTTATCGTCAGACGGGGCCACAGTGTCCCCCGAACCCCCGTCTCAGCCTCCAGTATCTATGCTGCAATAGTCTATGTTCCGGGGGACTATAGTCAGTCTGTCCTATCTCGTGAAATTCCCCTGTCTTATCTGGTGTCCTGTGTGAACTTAAGTATGCTCTCTCTCTCTCTCTCTCTCTCTCTCTCTCTCTCTCTCTCTCTCTCTCTCTCTCTTAGGACCTGGGCCCTAGGACCATGCCTCAGAACTACCTGGCCTGCTGACTCTTGGCTGTTCCCAGTCCACCTGGTTGTGCTGCTGATCCAGATTCTGCAGTTCACCGGACCTGCTGTTTTCGACCCTCCCTCCCTCCCTCTCTCTTTCTCTCTCTCTGTCTACCGCACCTGCTGTCTCAACCTCTGAATGCTCAGCTATGAAAAGCCAACTGACATTTACTCCTGAGGTGCTGACCTGTTGCACCCTCTACAACCACTGTGATTACTATTTGACCCTGCTGGTCATCAATAAATGTTTGAACATCTTGAAGAACGATCTGGCCTTAATGGCCATGTACTCTTATAATCTCCACCAGGCACAGCCAGAAGAGGAAAGGCCACCCCTCAGAGCCTGATTCCTTTGTAGGTTTCATCCTAGGTTTTTGCCTTTCATGGGAGTTTTTCCTAGCCACCGTGCTTTTACATCTGCATTGCTTACTGTTTGGGGTTATGCTGGGTTTCTGTATAAGCACTTTGTGACATCTGCTGATGTAAAAAAGGCTTTATAAATTGATTTTATTTTATTCAAATTACCATTGATAAAATTATGTTGTGTTTGTTGTCTGTAGCTTATGCCTGCCCATACTATAACCCCACAGCCAACATTGGCACTCTGTTCATAAAGTTGGCATCAGCAAACTTCTTACCCAGACAATGCCATACACGCAGTCTTTCATCTGCCCGGTACAGTTATGTCACGAGTGTCAATGTAATGCGGTGGGTCGAAGTCAGGCGCAGGACACAGAACTCAAAGAAACATACTTTACTGAGAAATGAGTAAAGAATACAATACAGAAACATCTCCACACAGGGAGGAACTAACCCGCTCACAAACGACACACGAAAAGAAAACAACCACGCACAAAACACATTGGGTGCCACTGGGTTAAATAGGGAAGGTGTGATTACAATAATGGGCAACAGGTGTGTGACAATAGACAACAGGTGCAACATAGAACATAGATCGGCAGCAGCTAGTATTTCGGTGACGACGAACGCCGAAGCCTGCCCGAGCAAGGAGGAGGGGCAGCCTCGGCAGAATCCGTAACAGTACCCCCACCCCTGACGCGCGGCTCCAGCCGTGCGTCGACAGTGGCCTCGGGGACGGCCTCGGGGACGGCCAGGAGGACGCGGTGCGGGGCGAGTCGGGTGATTACGGTGGAAATCCCTCAACATGGAAGGATCGAGGATGTCCCTCCTAGGGACCCAGCACCGCTCCTCCGGACCGTACCCCTCCCACTCCACAAGATACTGCAGGCCTCCCACCCGACGCCTCGAATCTAAGATGGAATGGACCGAGTACGCCGGTGCCCCCTCGATGTCCAGTGGGGGCGGAGGAGCCTCCCGTATCTCAGACTCCTGGAGTGGATCAGCTACCACCGGCCTGAGGAGAGACACATGGAACGAGGGGTTAATACGATACTCAGGAGGAAGCTGTAACCTATAACATACCTCGTTCAATTTCCTCAGGACTTTGAATGGCCCCACAAACCGCCGACCCAGCTTCCGGCAGGGCAGGCGAAGGGGCAGGTTTCGGGTCGAGAGCCAGACCTGGTCCCCCGGTGCATACACCGGAGCCTCACTGCGGTGGAAGTCGGCGCTCGCCTTCTGCCGCCCGATGGCACGCTGCAGGCGACATGGGCAGCGTTCCAGGTCTCCTGCGAGCGCCGAAACCATTCATCCACCGCAGGTGCCTCGATCTGGCTCTGATGCCAAGGTGCCAGAACCGGCTGATAACCTAATACACACTGGAATGGAGTAAGGTTAGTGGAGGAGTGGCGGAGTGAGTTTTGAGCCATCTCTGCCCAGGGGAGGAAAACCGACCACTCCCCCCGCCGGTCCTGGCAATACGACCTCAGAAACCTACCCACCTCCTGGTTGACTCTCTCCACCTGCCCGTTACATTCAGGGTGAAACCCTGAGGTCAGGCTGACCGAGACTCCCAGACGTTCCATGAACGCCCTCCAAACCCTCGAGGTGAACTGGGAACCCCAATCAGACACTATATCCTCAGGTATCCCATAGTGCCGGAAGACGTGTGTAAATAGGGCCTCAGCAGTCTGTAGGGCCATAGGGAGACCGGGCAGAGGAATGAGGAAGCAGGATTTAGAAAACCGATCCACAACGACCAGGATCGTGGTATTCCCTTGTGAGGGGGGAAGATCCGTCACGAAATCCACCAATAGGTGGGACCACGGTCGTTGTGGAACGGGTAGGGGTTGCAATTTTCCTTTGGGCAGGTGTCTAGGAGCCTTACACTGGGCGCACACTGAGCAGGAAGAAACATAAATCCTCACGTCCATAGCTAAGGTGGGCCACCAGTACTTCCCACTAAGACAATGCACTGTCTGACCGATACCAGGATGACCAGAGGAGGGTGACGTGTGAGCCCAAACGATCGTGGACCTCCAGCGGGACGTACACCCGACCCTCTGGACACTGGGGAGGAGTGGGTTCGTTACGCAACGCCCGCTCGATGTCCGCGTCCACCTCCCACACCACCGGTGCCACCAGACACAACTCCGGAAGTATGGGAGTGGGCTCCACGGAACTCCCCTCCATGTCATACAGTCGGGACAGAGCATCTGCCTTAGCATTCTGGGAACCTGGCCTGTATGACAGGGTGAAACAAAACCGGGTGAGAAACATTGACCACCTTGCCTGGAGAGGGTTTAATCTCTTCGCCGCCCGGATGTACTCCAGATTGCGGTGGTCAGTCAAAATGAGAAAAGGGTGGTTAGCCCCCTCAAGCCAATGTCTCCACGCTTTCAGGGCATTGACCACGGCCAACAGCTCCCGGTCCCCCACATCATAGTTGCGCTCCGCCGGACTGAGCTTCTTAGAAAAGAACGCACAGGGGCGGAGCTTTGGTGGTGTGCCCGAGCGCTGGGAAAGTACAGCACCTATCCCAGCCTCCGACACATCCACCTCAACCGTGAAGGCCATGGACGGATCCGGATGCGCCAGCACTGGAGCCGAGGTAAACAGGTTCTTCAGATGATTGAATGCCTTGTCCGCCTCCGCTGACCACCGCAGACGCACCGGTACCCCCTTCAGCAATGAGGTAATGGGAGCCGCTACCTGACCAAAGCCCCGGATAAACCTCTGGTAGTAAATGGCAAATCCCGAAAATTGCTGCACCTCCCTCACCGTGGTTGGAGTCGGCCAATTACGCATGGCCGAAATGCGGTCACTCTCCATCTTCACCCCAGACGCGGACATGTGGTACCCTAGGAAGGAGATGGACTCCTGAAAGAACAGGCATTTCTCCGCCTTGGCATACAGGTCATGCTTCAACAGTCGTCCAAGTACTTTACGCACCAGGGACACATGCTCGGCCCATGTAGCGGAGTATATGAGAATGTCATCAATATACACCACTACACCCTGCCCGTGCAGATCCCTGAAAATCTCATCGACAAAGGCTTGGAAAACTGATGGAGCATTCATCAACCCGTATGGCATGACGAGGTACTCATAGTGTCCTGAGGTAGTTCTGAAAGCCGTCTTCCACTCATCTCCCTCCCGAATACGCACCAGAATATACGCGCTCCTGAGATCCAATTTCGTGGGAGAAGCGCGCCCCGTGCAGTGATTCTGTCACATATGCTATCAGAGGTAAGGGATAGCTGTACTTGACAGTGATCTGATTTAGCCCACGGTAATCAATGCACGGGCGTAACCCACCATCCTTCTTCTTCACGAAAAAGAAGCTTGAGGAAACAGGTGAAGTGGAAGGCCGAATGTATCCCTGTCTCAGAGATTCAGAGACATATGTTTCCATGGCCGCCTTCTCCGCCTGTGACAGAGGATACACGTCACTCCAGGGAAGTGCAGCGCCTACCTGGAGATTTATCGCACAATCCCCCGGACGATGGGGTGGTAATTTAGTCGCCCTCTTCTTACTGAAGGCGGGAGCCAAATCGGCATACTCAGAAGGAATGTGCACTGTGGAGACCTGGTTTGGACTCTCCACCATAGTAGCCCCCAAGGAAACCCCTACACACCTCCCTGAGTACTGACTGGACCATCCCTTGAGAGCCCTCTGTTGCCAGGAAATAGTGGGATCATAAGTGGTTAACCAGGGAAGTCCCAACACCACAGGATACGCAGGAGAATCAATCAGATGGAGACTAATCCTCTCCTCATGACCCCCCTGCGTCCTCATTAAGAGTGGTGCGGTAACCTCCCTGATTAGACCTGACCCTAACGGGCGACCATCTAATGCGTGGACAGGGAAGGGCACCTTAACACGAACAGTAGGAATCCCTAACCTATGAGAATATTGACGATCAATAAAATTCCCAGCTGCGCCTGAATCTACTAGCGCCTTATGCTGGGAATGAGGAGAAAACTCAGAAAACACAACCTCTATACACAACTGACCAACAGGGAGCTCTGGGTGAGTCGGGTGCCTACTCACCTGAGATGGTCGACCAGTGCTCTGCTTACTGCCTCGACTCCCTGGGGACCCTCCCCAGCACCGGCCCGCAGTGTGTCCTCTGCGTCCACAGTTGGTGCAGGGGACGGCCCCTCTCTTGGTCTCCCTAAGCGCAGTACCTCCGAGCTCCATGGGGGTAGAGTCGGAGGTGCTGGGGGATGGAATGAATGGGCCCCGATCAGAGCGTCCGCGGGTCTCCAACAGGTTATCCAGCCTGATGGACATCTCCACCAGTTGGTCCAGGTTGAGATTGGTATCCCTGCAGGCCAGTTCCCGCCGAATGTCCTCCGTAGGCTGCACCGATAGTGGTCGATCAGGGCCCTCTCATTCCATCCAGCACTGGCTGCCAACGTCCTGAACTCCAGCGCAAATTCCTGGGCGCTCCACTTCTCCTGTCGTAGGTGGAACAGACGCTCGCCCGCTGCTCTCCCCTCCGGTGGATGATCGAATACCGCCCGGAAGCGGCGGGTGAAATCCTTGTAGTGGACCGATGCAGCGTCAATTCCTCCCCACTCGGCGTTGGCCCACTCGAGCGCCTTCCCCGACAGACAGGAGATGAGGGCGGACACGCTCTGGTATCCGAGGGCGCCGGGTGAATAGTTGCCAGGTAGGTCCTACCTGGAGAAGGAAACCCTGGAGATGGAAACCCTGACACCCAGCTGGTGTACCGTCATATGCCCTCGGGAGCGGGAGCCGAATCCCACTGGGTCCAGGTGGCGAAGGGGTGGACTGTGGAATGGGTGGTAGAGTGGTTGGAGGAGGTGTGGGAAGGCCACCTCTCTCTCAACGGTCCATAGTATCCATCACCCTCTCCATTGCAGTGCAGAGAGCCTGGATGATACTCTCCTGTCGTTGAAATCGTTCCTCCATCGATTCGGACTGACTGGCTGTACCTGCTGACTCCATAATGGTGCGTGGTTCTGTCACGAGTGTCAGTGTAATGCGGTGGGTCGAAGTCAGGAGCAGGACACAGAACTCGAAGAAACGTACTTTACTGAGAAATTAGTAAAGAATACAATACAGAAATATCTCCACACAGGGAGGAACTAACCCACTCAGAAACGACACACGAAACGAAAACAACCACGAACAAAACACATTGGGAGCCACTGGGTTAAATAGGGAAGGTGTGATTACAATAATGGGCAACAGGTGTGTGACAATAGACAACAGGTGCAACATAGAAACATAGAACATAGATCGGCAGCAGCTATTATTCCGGTGACGACGAACGCCGAAGCCTGCCCGAGCAAGGAGGAGGGGCAGCCTCGGCAGAATATATAATATTTTTGTTCAATGTACATTTAAGTATGGCCTCCTAAAACTAGAACCGTCTTTTGGGAATGTAACATTTAAATATAATTGTACTAACTCTGCCAGGCCATGGGTCTTACTACTGTAAAATAATGATAGGCACACAAACTAAAGAAGACTTGATTAGTGTTTTATTGATTTAAGATTCTCAGACACGGTCCAGACAGACAAACAAAACAGTACAGTAGGCTATACTGTACATTGCACAAGAAGAGTATAGGCTATTTAAGAGAATGAATGCAAATGTACTGTACACCCTTTACTTTTTCCACATTTTGTGTTACAGACTGAATTTAAAATGGATTCAATTGAGAATGTGTGTCACTGGCCTACACACAATACCACATAATGGCAATGTGGAATTATGTTTTTAGATATTTTTACAAATTCATTAAAAATGAAAGCTGACATTTCTTGAGTCAATAAGTATTCAACCCATTTGTTATGGCGAGCCTAAATAAGTTCTAGAGTAAAAATGTGCTTAACAAGTCACATAATAAGTTGCATGGACTCACTCTGTGTGCAATAACAGTGTTTAACATGATTTTTAAATGACTACCTCATCTCTGTACCCCACACATACAATTATATGTAAGGTCCCTCAGTCAAGCAGTGCATTTCAAACACAGATTCAACCACAAAGACCAGGGATGTTTTCCAATGCCTCGCTAAGAAGGGCACCTATTGGTTGATGGGTAAAAATAAAGAAAACAGACACTGAATATCCCTTCGAGCATGGAGAAGTTATTAATTCAACTTTGGATGGTGTATCAATACACCCAGTCACTACAAAGACACAGGCGTCCTTCCTAACTCAGGGATTTCAGCATTATGCCAATGGTGACTTTAAAACCGTTACAAAGTTGAATGTCTGTGATAGGAGAAAACTGAGCATGGATTAACAACATTGTAGTTACTCCACAATACTAACATAATTGACAGAGTGAAAAGAAGAAAGCCTGTACAGATACAAATATATGTTTGGGGCAAATACAACACATCACTGAGTACCACTCTTCATATTTTCAAGCATGGTGGTGGCTGCATCATGTTATGGGTATGCTTGTCATTGACAAAGACAAGATTTAGAATAAAAAGAAACGGAACAGAATTAAGCCCAGTCAAAATCCTAGAGGAAACCTGGTTCAGTCTGCTTTCCAACAGATACTGGGAGACAAATTCACCTTTCAGCAGGACAAAAACCTCAAACACAAGACCAAATATACACTGGAGTTGCTTACCAAGATAACACTGCATGTTCCTGAGTGGACTAGTTACAGTTTTGACTTAAATCGGCTTGAAAGTCTATTGCAAGACTTGAAAATGGCTGTCTACCAATGATCAACAACCAACTTGATAGAGCTTGATGAATTTTTAGAAGAAAAATGTGCAAATATTGTACAATCCAGGTGTGCAAAGCTCTTAGAGACTTACCCAGAAAGACTCACAGCTGTAATCACTGCCAAAGGGGATTATAATATGTATTGACTCAGGGGTGTGAATACTTAGGTAAATTAGATATTTCTGTATTTCATGTTCAATGCATTTTCAAAGATCTGTAAAAACATGTTTTTAATTTGTCATTATGGGGTATTGTGTGTAGATGGGTGAGAAAAAAAATATATATTTAATGCTGTGTTCAGGCTGTAACACAACAAAATGTGGAACAAGTCAAGGGGTATGAATACTTTCTGAAGGTACTCTATCCTGCTAATGAAAAATAACTAGGCCCAATTGATAATATTTGAAACGATTGTTTGAACTGCTGGATCTGAATAAATGGGTTAGATGGATTGCTTCGATAGTCCAGCAATAGAATTGCAAGATGTTCATATGCTAATAATTGAAATATTCTGCTTAAAAAGAGCTTGCACCGCTACCCTCAGCATTCATTGTTCTTAGAGGTGGTCAGAATAAGCTGCAATTCAAGACAAATGTATCCTGTCTGTGTGTGGAAAAAAATATCCTGCCGCATGAAGGCTACTAGGGATTTACATCTTTCCCTTTCAAGACGATTCGATATGTACAGTTGAAGTCGGAAGATTACATACACCTTAGCCAAATACATTTAAACTCAGTTTTTCACAAGTCCTGACATTTAATCATAGTAATAATTCCCTGTTTTAGGTCAGTTAGGATCACCACTTTATTTTTGAAGAATGTGAAATGTTAGAATAATAGTAGAGAGAATAATTTATTTCAGCTTTTATTTCTTTCACCACATTCCCAGTGGGTCAGAAGTTTACATACACTCAATTAGTATTTGGTAGCATTGCCTTTAAATTGTTTAACTTGGGTCAAACGTTTCGGGTAGCCTTCCACAAGCTTCCCACAATAAGTTGGGTGAAATATGGCCCATTCCTCCTGACAGAGCTGGTGTAACCGAGTCAGGTTTGTAGGTCTCCTTGCTCGCACACGCTTTTTCAGTTCTGCCCACACATTTTCTATAGGACTGAGGTCAGGGATTTGTGATGGTCACTCCAATACCTTCACTTTGTTGTCCTTAAGCCATTTTGCCACAACTTTGGAAGTATGCTTGGGGTCATTGTCCATTTGGAAGACCCATTTGCGACCAAGCTTTAACTTCCTGACTGATGTCTTGAGATGTTGCTTCAATATATCAACATTATTTTCCTACCTCATGATGCCATCTATTTTGTGAAGTGCACCAGTCCTTCCTGCAGCAAAGCACCCCCACAGCATGATTCTGCGACCCCCGTGCTTCACGGTTGGGATGGTGTTCTTTGGCTTGCAAGCATCCCCCTTTTTCCTCCAAACATAACGATGGTCATTATGGCCAAACAGTTCAATTTTTGTTTCATCAGACCAGAAGACATTTCTCCAAAAAGTACGATCTTTGTCCCCATGTGCAGTTGCAAACCGTAGTCTGGCTTTTTTATGGCGGTTTTGGAGCAGTGGCTTCTTCCTTGCTCAGTGGCCATTCAGGTTATGTCGATATAGGCTCGTTTTACTGTGGATATAGATACTTTTTTACCTGTTTCCTCCAGCATCTTCACAAGGTCCTTTGCTGTTGTTATGGGACTGATTTGCACTTTTCGCACCAAAGCATGTAAATCTCTCAGAGACAGAACGCGTCTCCTTCCTGAGCGGTATGACGGCTGCGTGGTCCCATGGTGTTCATACTTGCGTACTATTGTTTGTACAGATGAACGTGGTACCTTCAGGCGTTTGGAAATTGCTCCCAAGGATGAACCAGACTTGTGGAGGTCTACAAATATTTTTATACGGTCTTGGCTGATTTCTTTTGATTTTCCCATGATGTCGAGCAAAGAGGCACTGAGTTTGAAGGTAGGCCTTGAAATACATCCACAGGTACACCTCCAATTGACTCAAATTATGTCAATTAGCCTATCAGAAGCTTCTAAAGCCATGACATCATTTCCTGGAATTTTCCAAGCTGTTTAAAGGCACAGTCAACTTAGTGTATGTAAACTTCTGACCCACTGGAATTGTGATACAGTGAATTATAAGTGAAATAATCTGTCTGTAAACAATTGTTGGAAAAATGACTTGTGTCATGCACAAAGTAGATGTCCTAACCGACTTGCCAAAACTATTGTTTGTTAACAAAAAACTTGTGGAGTGGTTGAAAAACGAGTTTTAATGACTCCAACCTAAGTGTATGTAAACTTCCGACTTCAACTGTACATTAAATGACCAAAAGTATGTGGACACCTGCTTGTCGAACATCTCATTCCAAAAATCATGGGCATTAATATGGAGTTGCTCCCCCCTTTGCTGCTTTAACAGCCTCCACTCTTCTGTGAAGGCTTTACACTAGATGTTGGAACATTACTGCGGGGACTTGCTTCCATTCAGCCACAAGCATTCGTGAGGTCGGGCACTGATGTTGGGCGATTAGGCCTGGCTCGCAGTCGGTGTTCCAATTCATCCCAAAGGTGTTCGATGGGGTTGAGGTCAGGGATGTGTGCAGGCCAGTCAAGTTCTTCCACACCGACCTCGACAAACCATTTCTGTATTGACCTCGCTTTGTGCACAGGGGCATTGTCATGCTGAAACAGGGAAGGGCCTTCCCCAAACAGTTGCCACAAAGTTGGAAACACAGAGTCATCTGGAATGTCATTGTATGCTATAGCATTAAGATTTCCCTTCACTGGATGATTTTTACACACTACGCGCTTTGGCAAATTGGCAGTCCCGTTCTGTGAGCTTGTGTGGCCTACCACTTCGCGGCTGAGCTGTTGTTGCTCCTAGACGTTTCCACTTCACAATAACAGCACTTACAGTTGACTAGGGCAGCACTAGCAGGGCAGAAATGTGATGAACTGACTTTTTGGAAGATGGTGTCCTATGACGGTGCCACGTTGAAAGTCACTGAGCTCTTCAGTAAGGCCATTCTACTGCCAATTTTTGTCTATGGAGAGCGTAAAGCTCCACACACACACACACACACACACACACACACACACACACACACACACACACACACACACACACACACACACACACTTTTGATCTGAAATCACCATCACCCACTAAGTAATTTGTCATTTTTGCAGATTAAAAGTGTTAGAGCGTATACATCACTGACAAACTGAAATGGACCACCCACACAGACAGTGCTGTGAAGATGGCGCAACAGAGCCTCTTCAACCTCAGGAGGCTAAATACATTTGTCTTGGCACCTAAAACCCTCACAATCTTTTACAGATGCACAATTGAGAGCATCCTGCCGGGCTGTATCACCGCCTGGTACGGCAACTGCACCACCCGCAACTACAAGGCTCTCCAGAGGGTGGTGCGGTCTGCCCAACGCATTACCAGGGGCAAACTACCCACCCTCAAGGACACCTACAGCAACCAACGTCACAGGAAGGCCAAAAAGATCATCAAGGACATCAACCACCCGAACCACTGCCTGTTCACCCCACTATCATCCAGAAGGAAAGGTCAGTACAGGTGCATCAAAGCTGGGACCGAGAGACTGAAAAACAGCTTCTATCTCAAGGCCATCAGACTGCTAAACAGCCACACTAGCACATTAGAGGCTGCTGTCTATAGACAGTCTATATTTACAGCCTATATTGATTACATAGACTAGAAATCACTGGCCACTTTAAGAAATGGAACATTAGCCACTTTAATAAGGTTTACATATCTTGCATTACTCATCTCATATGTATATACTGTATTCTAAACTATTCTACTGTATCTTAGTCCACGCCGCTCTGACATCGCTCATCCATATATGTATATATTCTTAATTCATTCCTTGATTAGATTTGTGTGTATTGGGTATACAGTGGGGGGAAAAAGTATTTAGTCAGCCACCAATTGTGCAAGTTCTCCCACTTAAAAAGATGAGAGAGGCCTGTAATTTTCACCATAGGTACACGTCAACTATGACAGACAAAATGAGGAAAAAAAATCCAGAAAATCACATTGTAGGATTTTTAATGAATTTATTTGCAAATGATGGTGGAAAATAAGTATTTGGTCAATAACAAAAGTTTCTCAATACTTTGTTATATACCCTTTGTTGGCAATGACACAGGTCAAACGTTTTCTGTAAGTCTTCACAAGGTTTTCACACACTGTTGCTGTTATTTTGGCCCATTCCTCCATGCAGATCTCCTCTAGAGCAGTGATGTTTTGGGGCTGTCGCTGGGCAACACTGACTTTCAACTCCCTCCAAATATGTTCTATGGGGTTGAGATCTGGAGACTGGCTAGGCCACTCCAGGACCTTGAAATGCTTCTTACGAAGCCACTCCTTCGTTGCCCGGGCGGTGTGTTTGGGATCATTGTCATGCTGAAAGACCCAGCCACGTTTCATCTTCAATGCCCTTGCTGATGGAAGGAGGTTTTCACTCAAAATCTCACGATACATGGCCCCATTCATTCTTTCCTTTACACGGATCAGTCGTCCTGGTCCCTTTGCAGAAAAACAGCCCCAAAGCATGATGTTTCCACCCCCATGCTTCACAATACGTATGGTGTTCTTTGGATGCAACTCAGCATTCTTTGTCCTCCAAACACGACGAGTTGAGTTTTTACCAAAAAGTTCTATTTTGGTTTCATCTGACCATATGACATTCTCCCAATCCTCTTCTGGATCATCCAAATGCACTCTAGAAAACTTCAGACGGCCTGGATATGTACTGGCTTAAGCAGGGGGACACGTCTGGCACTGCAGGATTTGAGTCCCTGGCGGCGTAGTGTGTTACCGATGGTAGGCTTAGTTACTTTGGTCCCAGCTCTCTGCAGGTCATTCACTAGGTCCCCCTGTGTGGTTTTGGAATTTTTTCTCACCGTTCTTGTGATCATTTTGACCCCACGGGGTGAGATCTTGTGTGGAGCCCCAGATCGAGGGAGATTATCAGTGGTCTTGTATGTCTTCCATTTCCTAATAATTGCTCCCACAGTTGATTTCTTCAAACCAAGCTGCTTACCTATTGCAGATTCAGTCTTCCCAGCCTGGTGCAGGTCTACAATTTTGTTTCTGGTGTCCTTTGACAGCTCTTTGGTCTTGGCCATAGTGGAGTTTGGAGTGTGACTGTTTGAGGTTGTGGACAGGTGTCTTTTATACTGATAACAAGTTCAAACAGGTGCCATTAATACAGGTAACGAGTGGAGGACAGAGGAGCCTCTTAAAGAAGAAGTTACAGGTCTGTGAGAGCCAGAAATCTTGCTTGTTTGTAGTTGACCAAATACTTATTTTCCACCATAATTTGCAAATAAATTCATTAAAAATCCTACAATGTGATTTTCAGGATTTTTTTTTTCTCCATTTGTCTGTCATAGTTGACGTGTACCTATGATGAAAATTACAGGCCTCTCTCATCTTTTTAAGTGGGAGAACTTGCACAATTGGTGGCTGACTAAATACTTTTTTTCCCCACTGTATGTTGTGCAATTGTTAGATATTACTTGTTAGATATTACTGCACTGTCGGAGCTAGAAGCACAAGCATTTCGGTACACCCGCAATAACATCTACTAAACACGTGTATGTGACCAATACAATTTGATTTAATTTCATGTATCAATACTTATCTTTAAAAATGTTGCTATGACATACTATATTGATTACTGCATTGTTGGGAAAGAGCTTGCAAGAATGGCATTTCACTGTACTTGTGCATGTGATAATAACACTTTAAAATTGAATATATAGAACAAGTTTGGAATTCATCCCTGTCTCATAATCAAATGGTTTACACCATTTGAAATTTGATGGAGTGAGCTTCTCTTCTTCTCCCACTATAAAAGTCCTCGTTATGAAATTATCAACTTTACCCTGTAAATCTAAAAATTACCATACAGTGCATTCGTAAAGTATTCAGACCCATTGACTTTTCCACATTTAGTTACGTTACAGCCTTATTCTAAAATGGATTAAATTGTTTTTTCCCCCTCATCAATATACACACAGTACCACATAATGACAAAGCAAAAACAGTTTTTTAGACATTTCTGCTAATTTATAAAAAATATTATAGTATTATATTTACGTACAATACCAGTCAAAAGTTTGGACACACCTACTCATTCAAGGGTTTTTCTTTATTTTTTCTTTATTTTTTTACATTGTAGAATAATAGTGAAGGAATCAAAACTATGAAATAACACATATGGAATCATGTAGTAACCAGAAAAGTGTTAAACAAATCAAAATATATTTTATATTTAATATTCTTCAAATAGCCACCCTTTGCCTTGATGACAGCTTTGCACACTCTTGGCATTCTCTCAACCAGCTTCATGAGGTAGTCACCTGGAATGCATTTTAATTAACAGGTGTGCCTGATTCACAGAGTTCAAGTAACAGACACATCTCAACTGTTCAGAGGAGACTGTGTGAATCAGGCCTTCATGGTCGAATTGCTGCAAAGAAACCACTACTAAAGGACACCAATAAGAAGAAGAGACTTGCTTGGTCAAAGAAACATGAGCAATGGACATTAGACCGGTGGAAATTTGTCCTTTGGTCTGTAGTCCAAATTGGACATTTTTGGTTCCAACCGCCGTGTCTTTGTGAGACTCTGTGTGGGTAAATGGATGGTATGCACTTGTGAATTTCCCACCGTAAAGCATGGAGGAGGAGGTGTTATAGTGAGGGGGGGCTTTGCTGGTGACACTGTCTGTGATTGATTTAGAATTCAAAGGCACACTTAATCAGCATGGCTACCACAGTATTCTGCAGCGATACGCCATCCCATCTGGTTTGGGCTTAGTGGGACTATCATTTGTTTTTCAACAGGACAATGACCCAACACACCTCCAGGCTGTGTAAGGACTATTTAACCAAGAAGGAGAGTGATGGAGTGCTGCATTAGATGACCTGGCCTCCACAATCCTCCGACCTCAACCCAATTGAGATGGTTTAAGATGATTCCAGGTGAAGCTGGTTGAGAGAATGCCAGGAGTGTGCAACGCTATCATCAAGGCAAAGGGTGACTATTTTTGTTTACTACATGATTCCATGTGTGTTATTTCATAGTTTTGATGTCTTCACTATTATTCTCCAATGTAAAAAATATAAAAAATAAAGAAAAACCCTTGAATGAATAGCTGTGACTGTACTGTAAGTATTCACTCCTGCGTTGTCTTGGCTTCGGGACAAGTCTCTGAATGTCCTTGAGTGGTCCTTGAGTGGCCCAGTGGCACAGCCAGATTCCAGACTTGAACCCGATCTAACATCTCTTGAGAGACCTGATAATAGCTGTGCAGCAACGATCCCTATCCAATGTGACAGAGCTTGAGAGGATCTACAGAGAAGAATGGGAGAAACTCCCCAAATACAGGTGGGCCAAGCTTGTAGCGTCATACCCAAGAAGACTCGAGGCTGTAATCACTGCCAAAGGTGCTTCAACAAAGTAATGAGTAAAGTGTCTGAATACAAATTTCTAAAAACCAGTTTTTGCTTTGTCATCATGGGGTATTGTGTGTAGATTGATGAGGGGGAAAAAATTTAATCAATTTTAGAATAAGGCTGTAACGTAACAAAATGTGGAAAAAGTAAAGGGGTCTGAATACTTTCCGAATGCATTATAATAAAAGCACTGCATGAATCTATCATCTTATTTGTGGTCTGAGAAAAAATAGCCTTTTATGAATGCATTTCATGCTATTCTACATGACTGGAGACAAGCAGATTATTTGTTAATACCACAACAGAGCATGACAACAAATGAGTGCATGCAGAAGCAGGCCAAAGAGTTCAATCTTGGTTTCATCAGACCAGAGAATCTTGTTTCTCATGGTCTGAGAGTCCTTTAGGTGCCTTTTGGCAAACTCCAAGCAGGCTGTCATGTGCCTTTTACTGAGGAGTGGCTTCCGTCTGGCCACTCTACCATAAAGGCTCTACCGACAATTCCTTCGACCTCATGGCTTGGTTTTTGCTCTGACATGCACTGTCAACTGTGAGACCTCATCTAGACAGGTGTGTGCCTTTCCAAATCATGTCCGATCAATTGAATTTACCACAGGTAAAGGATGATCAAAGGAAACAGGATGCACCTGAGCTCAATTTCGAGTCTCATAGGAAAGGGTCTGAATTCTTATTTAAGTAAGGTATTTCTGTAAAGTGTCTGAATACTTATGTTTTTTTATTTTTAATACATTTGCAAACATTTCTAAAAACCTGTTTTCGCTTTGTCATTATGGGGTATTGTGTGTAGATTGACGAGGAAAAAAAGTAATTGAATCCATTTTAGAATAAGGCTGTAACGTAACAAAATGTGGAAAAAGTCAAGAAGTCTGAATACCTTCCGAATGCACCGATCGTTTCAAGCAAAACTACCAAATCTGTTGCTGATGGTGAACCTAAACAATCAAAATATGATGAGAGTTGTCTCTCCGGTGGTAGCTTAAGCTACTTTTATTCCAGTAAAACACAATTTTCAACAGCGTATTTGATAAAAGATAACCTAGCCTCACCTAGACTCATAAACACAATCACATAATATAGGTTACAGCTCGCTTCACATCTTCCCCGGTGCTTCACAGCTTCCCCAGGAAAATCTAAGTATTGTAGCCTCATGTGGATGAAAGAGTAGCAGACCAAGGAGTTCGCTTCTGCAGCAGCGTTGGTGGTAAAACTCGGTGCTTTGACTAAACACACACATCAAAAGCTTCCGCTGTCCTATTTCTGTCTGTCTGTCTCTGTCTGTTTGTAATGTCTTGCAGTCAAATCAAGGTGAATGAAATGAAGAACAAAAATATATATATATTTTGAAATGTAGGTCCATGCTTTGTCTTTTAGCACCCAGTTGAAGGCTCTGATGCCCAAACACTTTTTTTTCACAATGAAGAAAACTTGATCTTGAATTTCCATTTTCCTTCATGTAGAGGAAGGAAGGGGCTATGGTGCCTGCCCATCCAGCTCCACACCTCTTGTGTAGCCTTCCCCTTCCCTCTCTCTTTCCACATCAACTCCACTGTTTTTGTTTCTGTATAGTTCTGTACTGTCTCCAGTTTCCACCTTTATACTGTGTGTCACTTGTGGGCATACACATGAGAGAAATATGGAACCTGTGGCACAGTGGATCACATATTTACTCACAAATGGTCTCATTAACGGTAGCTGCCGTTAACTAGCGTTGGCCTCGGTGGAATGCCCTGTGAGAAGCCATGGCAGACTGCCTGCATTAAACCAATAATTTAGCCTAACAAACATTTCACACGGCATTAGGCCTATCTCTTCAGATGGTTTATATTTGTAATATTTGTAACTTCACATTACAATAAAAAAAAAATATGTTTCATTCATTGCACTGTCATGATGAAAGTTAGTCAACAGACTTTTGTCTGTGTCAGACGTGGATGCTGGATGTTGAACGGAATGCAATGACGTCTCCGTCGGGATAGCCACTGCTCAACTGGATGCGGAAGTGTAACCAGATCTGAACGGATTATGTAGTGATTAGCATTTTGCCTGTACATTTCATAATAAATGTTATATATTGTTTTGGACATTGTTTAAGACATTCGTTAAGATTAAAGTTGGCTGTTATTGTTGCAAAAACAATTATTTTGGCTGTAGCAATCGGGCTAGCTAGCATTCTATTTGAATAATTTTTAGTGTAATGCAGTTGTTTGGTGACAATGGTATAAACATATATTCGTCATTATATTCATGTGAGCATTATAATATGATTATAAACCAAAATAAATGTGGAATGGCATGTATTATTACACTTCGGCTGGGCTTGCTTATTGCTAACGTTAGCCATCGTAGCATTGCATTTTCTTTGTAATATTTTTAAAACTTCACCTCAGAACGCAATTAGCTGTGCTTCTTTGATATAAACTCTGTGGTGGTATTGCATTTGGTAGACTTGGTGTTCCACAGACTATCAAAAATAGTTTAGTTTACAAAGACTATGAGTGGGGCTTTCTTATTGCTAATTTGTAGGCTACTGATTCAATATTTATTTCAAAAAACACACTCTAATTATAAATTTCTTCAATGTGATACTTTATTATTTTAATTGATTAACGTATTTATTCAGGGTAGCCCAATTGAGACCAGGGTCTCATTCCCAATGGTGCCCTGAGTACAAAAATTTTCTCACAACAGGAAGAACAATTTACATTACAATTAATTCCCACGGGGGGCCAGTATGAAAAAAATAATGTATGCACTCACTAACTGTAAGTCACTCTGGATAAGAGCGTCTGCTAAATGACAAAAAAATAAAATAATAATAATAATACAAATAACCACAAGGCACAACCTCAACACCACAATTTCAACAAATAAACCACTACAATCAATCGAAACACCTGCAATCCTAAATGAATTCATTCAACACCAGAGTCCGAAACTGCCCTAGCGGCACCAGGGAACCAAGATGCAAGGAATTTTGTAGGTTATTCCATTAATGGGGGGACCAAAACTAAAGGAGGATTTACTTAAATTGGTCGAGACCAGAGGAAGCTCAAGAGTTAACCAATATTGTGTAGTAGGGCTTTGTAAACAAAAAGGGAGTAATGAATTGATCTACGGGACTTGAATGATCTACAGGGCTTAACGTATTCATTATTATCTATAGCCTATTGAAGGCTATTAGCTATGTTTGTATGATTTGTTGATCAGATGTAACCAAGTCTAAATTGACTGATCTGGCTAGGTTCACCAAGTGTCCAGTAGAGGGTGCAGCTACTCCAGGAATCCACTGAATTCATAAAACCGATGCAGATAGACCTAGGGTTGCTCGAGAGGTTAAGAGCTGGTGAGGAAGGAGTAGATCCAGTAAATATTGTAAGTGAACATTTAAGAACACAGTAATATGCTTTCTTGAATATATTCACAAATGGATCTAAGACCCTAAAACAGGGATGACAGGTGTAGCTTTTAGTGTTCCTGAGTTTAAGGTGGCACTGACAAAAAGAGCAACGGATCATTTATCTGTTTACACAATGGAGTTGCTGGCCATGCTCTTGGCTGCAGAGTGTGGAGGAGGTGAGGCCAGACAAGGTAGTCATCTGCTCTGACTCCTGTGCAGCACTGATGAGCTTAAATTAATTTGTGTCATGGAGCAGACAATATGTATTGTATCAGATTTTGTAGTGCTTGTATAGGGTGAGACAGATCGGGGTATTTGTGATGTTCCTCTGGGTACCAGCTCATGTGGGAGTGAAGGGGAATGAGTGTTCTCGCCAAGCAGGCACTCAACCATCCTAATGTTGAAATGGGAGTCGTAGTATGGGAGCCGGATGCTGGATGTTGTATTACTGTAAAAAAAAAAAAAATACAGTACATAAAAAAAAATACATGACAAATCGTGGGACTCTTATTTTGAAATTGGAAACGCAGGATTTATTTTGGCGTAACAAAGCAAGGGACTCATATTTTGAAGTGTGTTACATCCAGCTCATAGTAACTCAGAGCCTGATGCCGGATGATGTAACTCTAAACCGGATGCTGGATGTAACTCTGAGCCGGATGCTGGATGTAACTCTGAGCCAGATGTTGGGTGTAACCCTCAGCTGGATGCTGGAGGTAATTTTGTGCTGGATGCTGGATGCAACTCTGAGCTGGATGCTGGATGTAACTCTCAGCCGGATGCTGGATGTAACTCTGTGCCAGATGCTGGATGTAACTCTGTGCCGGATGCTGGATGTAACTCTGAGCCGGATGCTGGATGTAACTCTGAGCCGGATGCTGGATGTAACTCTGAGCTGGATGCTGGATGTAACTCTCAGCCGGATGCTGGATGTAACTCTGTGCCAGATGCTGGATGCTGGATGTAACTCTGTGCCGGATGCTGGATGTAACTCTGAGCCGGATGCTGGATGTAACTCTGAGCTGGATGCTGGATGCAACTCTGAGCTGGATGCTGGATGTAACTATCAGCCGGATGCTGGATGTAACTCTGTGCCGGATGCTGGAAGTAACTCAAATAATTGCGAGACCAGCAAGCAGCGGCGGCAGCCTAGGCCAAGACTCAGGAGGGTAAATGACAAATGAGTAAGTTGTTTTGCTGTCAGTAGCTAGCTAGCAATATAAGCTCTCTTTTAACCGAGGCAGTGTTGTTCAGTACAGTACAATTTGGTGATCGATTCGGCCATAACAGGGCTTGCTAGTACCACTACAAGCCAAGCTAGCCAAGTTTAGCTAGCTAGCTGTGTTTGCTATACCTAAAATCCACTGTAGTCTAACGTTATAGCTAGCTAGCTAACTAGCTAGCCTCAGTGCCTCTCATTAGGAGCTAAACTGGATAAATGTTTTGATGACGATGGCAGAGAGTAAAGGAATGACTTTGGCTTGATGACTCATATTAGTCTTGGAGTAACTATACCTGTATGTTGTAGCTAGCTACCCAGCTAGATAACGCGCTTCTGTGAGATGTCTCATTATCTACACTATGCTGCTACAATACTGTAGGAATACAGACAGTACACAATGACTGCCCATGAATGTGTAATGTAGTTTTCTTCTTTCTCTCACAGACAATACCGGTTGGATAGAAAGAAGTTGATGACTCTCAAGAGGAGAAGTGAAATATCCCATAACAACAAACTCCCCTTGTATCAGAGTCACTCCGAACACCTCACTGCACCACCCAAACACACCATACTGTATACAAGTATTCCCTTTGTAGAACAGTAGTATTTCTTATCGGTGTTAGTAGTATATATTTCTTCTGCTGTATGTATGTCATACACTGCCATAACTATTCTTGCATACTGCTGTGTAAACTCACCTCGGTCTCCAGAGCAAATAAACTTTGACTTGAATACAAGCCATGTCTACGTATCTGCTATATTGACAGACTAATCTACTGTTTTATTAAAACAGGTTTACTTGCCAACAAATTCGTTTAAATGATACACCAACTCCCTGCATAATTTGTTTTAGCAGTAAGATTGAAGCTATTCTATCCAAATACATATCATGAATATCACAATGACTTGATCAAGAAGATGAAGTCAACACTTTATTGGTTTCTGATGCAGCTGGAATCACTTAGTCACTTGTCAGTACACTTGTGAAAAGGATTATGTAAAACACCATTATATACAAATGTACTACAGCCAGAAATATCTATATCACAATGCAGTTGTGAGCATGCTAGGCATTCTATGTTATACTACAACATCAGCCTAACTGAATATGGATGTCGTGTTGGTTGAATATTTCAGGCAGGTTCCAAAATGTTCTTCAGCTGGTGAACCTCTTCTTGTGTTGGGTAATGGCAGCTGGTTTAGCAGGCTTTGGCACTGTGGCAATGTTGGCAGGGCTGTTGGGTTTGGGGGGCTGTGACTCTGGCTCCTTGTAAACAACTGTCTGGTCCTTTCTGCACTCCACAGTCAGGTAGACAAGCCTCGTATACTTTCTTCACCACCCACTGCTTCGACCTCTTACAGAAGATTTGTTTGTACTGCATGTCTCCTGGAAAGACATGAAGACTGATAATGTGGATGTGGAAAACATGAAGACTGATCATGAGGATATGTAACCATACAATAAACCACGTTAATCTGTAAACAAAAAATGGTACAGTAGACAGTGTTTTGTTACACCCAGAGTCAATAATGGGGCATTGAGATGGGCTGTTAGCAAAGATGTGAAAAGTTTTAGGGGGGCTTGACTTGTAGACAGTATTGTTGTGTATGAGCACCTACAGTTGTGATGTTGAGTAGACACACACTGCCAGCAATAGATTGAATAGGCTAGAAGAGAATACTAACAGCCCCTCTCCCCCATGCCAAAGAACTGACTGCAAGGGTGTGAAAACTATGAGGAGCACAGTTTAGTGTATTGGTGATTTTGTTTTCACAAGAGAGTATTGTGCTTTCATAAATACCTTTGGTTGTCCTGGCTTGATTCAAAGTCAGATGATGTTGAGCTTGAGCTTATTTCAGGCTGAAAGCTTTCATCCAATGGGTCTTGGCAGCAGCTAATCGGGATCCATAATAAATACAAATACTAATGTCAATATATCATGCATACTAACCACACAATACCCACCCCCAACAGACACCAGTCAGTCACCCGCACCATCCCGTCCTTACGAATACCTCCCTTTCTCCAATTTAGACTTTAAGCCTTGCATGAACAATGAACTAAGCCTCCATAATTACAGAGAAAATGACAGTAAAAGTTGTAGCCTACTTGTAAACACACCAACTATGACAACAAGACAAAGTCCATGTTTATGCCTAGCTCCAGTATATTTATTTGCTCATCATGGAGTCATGGAAAGATTTAGTAGATTTTAGTACGATTTTAGAAGATTACTTACACTAGTTCCTGGTGCTGAGATTGATGTTGATGCCTCTGCAGCTGTTGATGGGATCTGACTCTAAATAGAACACGTTAGACACTGCGATAGTTAGCTAGCTAGCTAACGGTTAGATAGCGGTTAGCTAACGTAACCAAACTAGCTTGCAAAGTTACAAATCACATTGCCAGATAGCAGCTGGCTAATTACATTGATATGCTTTGGAATGTCTAGCCAGTGTATTATGAAAGCTAGCTAGATTATGGTTTAGATAAACAAAGTTAGTTCGCTAGCTAGCTACACTGAACAAAAGTATAAACGCAACATGCAACAATTTCAAAGGTTTTAGTGAGTTACAGTTGAAATTAATTGATTAGGCCCTAATCTATGGATTTCATATGAGTGGGAATACAGATATGCATCTGGTGGTCACAGATACCTTAAAAAAAGGTAGGGGCGTGGATCAGAAAACCTGGTGTGACCACCATTTGTCTCATGCACCGCTACACATCTCCTTCGCATAGAGTTGATCAGGCTGTTGATTGTGGCCTGTGGAATGTTGTCCCACTCCTCTTCAATGGCTGTGCGACGCTGCAGGATATTGTCCTGTGTAGCTCAGTTGGTAGAGCATGGCGTTTGCAACGCCAGGTTTGTGGGTTTGATTCCCACGGGGGGGGCAGTATGAAAAATGTATGCACTCACTAACTGTAAGTTGCTCTGGATAAGAGCGTCTGCTAAATGACTAAAATGTAAATGTAAATATTGGCGGGAACTGGAACGCGCTGTCTTACACGTCGATCCAAACATGCTCAATGGTTGACATGTCCGGTGAATAAGTACTAGGACATTTTCAGCTTCCACGAATTGTGTACAGATCTTTGCGACATGGGACTGTGCATTATCATGCTGAAACATGAGGTGATGGTGGCGGATGAATGGCACGACAATGGGCCTCAGGATCTCGTCACAGTATCTCTGTGCATTCAAATTGCCATCGATAAAATGCAATTGTGTTTGTTGTCCGTAGCTTATGCCAGCCCATTCCATAACCACACTGCCACCATGGGGCACTCTGTTCACATTGTTGACATCAGCAAACCCCTTGCCCACACACTGTCTGCCATCTGCCCAGTACAGTTGAAACTGGAATTCATCTGTGAAGAGCACACTTCTCCAGTGTGCCAGTGAGCATTTGCCCACTGAAGTTGGTTACGACGCCGTACTGCTGTCAGGTCAAGACCCTGGTGAGCACGACGAGCATGCAGATGAGCTTCCCTTAGATGGTTTCTGAAAGTTTGTGCAGAAATTCTTCAGATGTGCAAACCCACAGTTTCATCAACTGTCCGGGTGGCTGGTCTCAGACGATCCCGCAGATGAAGAAACCAGATATGGAGGTCCTGGGCTGGCATGGTTACACGTAGTCTGCGGTTGTGAGGCCGTTTGGACGTACTGCCAAATTCTCTAAAACGGCGTTGTAGGCGGCTTATCGTAGAGAAATGAACATACAATTCTCTGGCAACAGCTCTGGTGGACATTCCTCCTGTCAGCATGCCAATTGAACGCTCCCTCAAAACTTGATACATCTGTGGCATTGTGTTGTGTGATAAAACTGCACATTTTAGATGGCCTTTTATTGTCCCCAGCTCAAGGTGCACCTGTGTAATGATCATGCTGTTTAATCAGCTTCTTGATATTTCACACCTGTCAGGTGGCTGGATTATCTTGGCAAAGGAGAAATGCACACTAACATGGATGTAAACAAATGTGTGCACAAAATTTGAGGAAAATAGGCTTTTTGTGTGCATGAATCATGAAACATGGGACCAACACTTAACATGTTGTGTTTATATTTTTGTTCAGTGTAGTTAGCTAGGTTCGACGACATGGCAACCGCATCTTCAGTTCTATTTCGAAATCCTCTGGCTGAAAGTGCTGGCTACAAACAGATATTTTGATATTACTCACATCAATTAGACCACGGGGCGGTCCTCCACGTCCTGAAATTGCTATCCCTGAGTTTCAGCAACGCTCGTATTTACGTGTAGTGAGGAAATCCTCACACATACAGTACCAGTCAAAAGTGTGGACACACCTAATAATTTCAGGGTTTTTCTTTGTAGAATAATAGTGAAGACAACAAAACTATGAAATAACACATATGGAATCATGTAGTAACCAAAAAAGTGTTAAACAAATCAACATATATTTTATGTTTGAGATTCTTCAAATAGCCACCCTTTGCCTTGATGACAACTTTGAACACTCTTGGCATTCTCTCAACTAGCTTCATGAGGTAGTCACCTGGAATGCATTTCAATTAACAGGTGTGCCTTCTTAAAAGTTAATTTGTGGAATATCTTTCCTTCTTAATATGTTTGAGCCAATCAGTTGTGTTGTGACAAGGTAGGGGTGGTATACAGAAGATAGCCCTATTTGGTAAAAGACCAAGTCCATATTATGGCAAGAACAGCTCAAATAAGCAAAGAGAAACGACAGTCCATCATTACTTTAAAACATGAATGTCAGTCAATACGGAACATTTCAATTACTTTGAAAGTTTCTTTAAGAGCAGTCACAAAAAACATCAAGCCCTATGATGAAACTGTCTCTCATGAGGACCACCACAGGAATGGAAGACCCAGAGTTACCTCTGCAGCAGAGGATAAGTTCATTAGAGTTACCAGCCTCAGAAATTGCAGCCCAAATAAAAGTAACAGACACATCTCAACATCAACTATTCAGAGGGTACTGTGTGAATAAGGCCTTCGTGGTCGAATTGTTGCAAAGAAACCACTACTAAAGGACACCAATAAGAAGAAGAAACCTGCTTGGGCCAAGAAACACGAGCAATTGACATTAGACCGTTGGAAATGTGTCCTTTGGTCTAGACTCCAAATTGGAGATTTTTGGTTCCAACCGCCGTGTCTTTGTGAGACTCGGTGTGGGTGAACGGATGATCTCTGCATGTGTATTTTCCACCGTAAAGCATGGAGGAGGAGGTGTTATGGTGTGGGGGTGCTTTGCTTGTGACACTGTCTGTGATTTATTTAGAATTCAAGGCACACTTAATCAGCATGGCTACCACTGCATTCTGCAGCAATACGCCATCCAATCTGGTGTGGGCTTAGTGGGACTATCATTTGTTTTTCAACAGGACAATGACCCAACACACCTCCAGGCTGTGTAAGGGCTATTTGACCAAGAATGAGAGTGATGGAGTGCTGCATTAGATGACATGGCCTCCACAATCCCCCGACCTCAACCCAATTGAGATGGTTTGGGATGAGTCGGACCGCAGAGTGAAGGAAAAGCAGCCAACAAGTGCTCAGCATATATGGCACTCCTTCAAGACTGTTGGAAAAGCATTCCAGGTTAAGCTGGTTGAGAGAATGCCAAGAGTGTGCAAAGCTGTCATCAAGGCAAAGGGTGGCTATTTCAAGAATCTCAAATATAAAATAGATTTTGATTTGTTTAACACTTTTTTGGTTACTACATGATTCCATATGTGTTATTTCATAGTTTTGATGTCTTCACTATTATTCTAATATGTAAAAAATAGTAAAGATAAAGAAAAACCCTTGAATGAGTAGGTGTGTCCTAACATATGGTATGCTACAGTAGAAATGACAACACGATTTACAGAAAATAAGGCACTTAGTTATAAGGCACATTTCCAAAGTAATTATTAGTAAGGAAAACAACAATGAAGGCAATGCGAGCACCAGCCAGATAATGTGCCAGGGGGAAAAAGTGTCTGCAAGACTGCACAAATGTCTGCATACATGATCTGCGGAAACACTTGGGAAGTACTTGGGCTCTCATTTAAGAGAGAAGTGTGTCAAGCTCAGTAAAGCCTCAAACATAAATTGTCCACAAGAGTGAAATGGGCTACTTCTATATGAATTAATGAGGAGGCGGAACACACCTCAATTCAAACTATTGTTAGAAAATAAAGCTTGTTAGAAAATAATTTGAAAATGACAAGTTGAAACATAGCCTATAGGTAATTATCAGGCAGAGTTTCTTGATTTGAGTCCAGCACGGGTTAACAATCACATTTTGGAACAGTAAGTGCATTCTGACATCACATGCATAAAAAAAAACTCATGCTGGGGTGACCGTTATATGTTGACTACACCGGGCACGCACGTGTGTCCGCAATCGTGTGCATGTTGATTTTGTCCATCCACACCAGACACGATGAGGACACCAACTATAACTCTGAACCAACTATATTAATTTCAAGACAGGTCGAAACGCGTGAAACATTCATGGACCTGTTGCTAGCTAATTTGTCCTGGGATATAAACATTTGGTTGTTATTTTACCTGAATTGCACAAGTTCCTTTTTTTCTTGGATCTTTGTAGAATTTTGACCTATTCTGAGTCACACAAAATCGTGTGTTCTCTACTCCGACAATTAATCAACAGATAAAAGGGGAAACCTAGTTAGTTTCTAGTAAACTTCTTATTCTTCTTCTTCTTCTTCTTCTTCTTCTTCTTCTTCTTCTTCTTCTTCTTCTTCTTCTTCTTCTTCTTCTTCTTCTTCTTCTTCTTCTTCTTCTGTGGACTTTATATGGAGGTTGGCAACCAACTTTAAGGTACATTACCACCACCAACTGGACTGGAATGTGGACCTCAGTTCAGCTTTCAATCACCCACGTGGGTATATGCTCCTAATAACCAATGAGGAGATCAGAGAGGCGGGACTTGCAGCGCGTCAAGCGTTAAAAATTGACTCGTGCAAGCATTTTGGGTGAAATGCTTGAATAACATGTATGTGTACATTTCTTTTGCAACGCTCGTGCACACAACACGGGTGTTGTGGTCAGCACGTTAGAGATATTTGGAACTGAAACGTGAAAAGGTTAATAGCATATTAATGGATATATATATAGTGAAATAGAGCAGCAGTGAAATTTCCCTTTAAGAGGCACTGGTTAATAGCTGGCACAGCCACAAAGTCATAAAATCTGATTTTAAACCTAATCCTAACCTTAACCCTAACCTTAACCACACTGCTAACCCTAACCATAAATTAAGACCAAAAACCACATTTTTGTTGTAAGTTTTTTACAATAGGCTATAGCCAATTTTGACTTTGTTCTGCCTCAAGGACAAGACTCATCACAATAAACGTCAAGCTGCTTAAAAGGCATTAGAAGAATAGAGACATCTATTGTAGGATAAATCAATGTTAGAATTTACATAGCTGGCCATAAATGGATGTTGCATTTTACTTTCTGGGTTGGCTATGTAGGCTTCTTCTAACCCATTACTTTCTACTACAGATAATTCTAGGATTAGGCTAGATATTTACATTTTTTTTAAACAATCTGTCAGATTTCTAGTCATTACAATTAATTTAATACCCCTTGATCTTCAAGAATTTGTCATGAGCCCTCTCACTCCACCGGGTTACCACCTTAATTTGCTTCCACTCTGCTCACCTCCCTCTCTCTACTCAGCCTAACTAGCTCCACCTGTCCCTGCTCTGCTCGGCTCTAATTACTCTGCCAGCTGCGCTGCATTACCCACTAACCTCTCCCAGTATTTAAGGCCCTGTCTTTCAGCTCTCCGGTGTCAGATCGTCTGCAAAGCTCACACCCGGAACCTGTTTGCTCGCGCTTCTGGCTCACCCTGGTTTTGTGACCCCGGACCTGCCTGTTTTTTGGATACTCTTCTGCCTCAGGAGATCCAGACCTGCTTCTGCCATTACGACTCCTGACTACTCTTCAATCCCGGTAACTCTGACCAGCCTTCTGCCTTGCTACTACCGTATTTTGGAATTCCCCTTGAACTGTACTGCTGCCTGGTTTCATTCCGCCCTGTTGTGTCTGTGTCTCCCCCCAGGACTTCGGGACCACCCACCACCGGCTTCATAGGACGCATCGCTGCCACTGGGGGGCACAGACCCAGCGCATTGGACGGGATCCCTGTTACCCCCTGGAGCCTTCATTCACTCCCTACTTCCCCTTTTTCCCTTAAGTTTAATAAACTTTCTGGTGTGACGCAATTGTGGTCCTCTGGTCGTCTGTCTGAACCGTGACAGTACGATCTGACCATTATGGACTCAGCGCACACTTTCCCGACATGGAAACCGATGAGCATGAGCAGCAGTTCCAGCAGCAGCAACAACAACTCGCCATGATCATTCAACTCCCTCACCAACCTTACCCCAGCCAGTCTGCCCACCAGCCCAGCCCCCAGAGTTCGAACGTCAAACCCCTCATGTGCTACCTTCGACCTGTTTGCTGAGGAGATGCTGAAGGTGTTTGACCTGGATTCACCCACCGCGAGGCGTCTAGTGAACTGTTCAGTATTCGACAAGGCAGACGTACAGTCGCAGACCATTCCATCGACTTCCGAACCCTGGCTAGACGAAGTTCTTGGAACACACCATCGTTGGTGGGCCGCGTTCTTCCATAGTTTGGCTGACTATATCAAGGACGAGTTGGTCTCCCATGAACTGCCTTCCACTCTTGATGAAGCCATCGCACTGACTGTCAGGATCGACAGAAGGATACAGACCCGTCGTCGTGAGAGGGGGCGCCAAGGTCCACCTACTACCGGCATTCGGAGAGATCCGACTGGGCTCCTGTCATCTACTGCCACTCACCCAGGTCAGCTTGATCAGTCTGAGCCTAGGAGATTGGGCGAGCCTCCCTCACTCCCTGCAGAGCCCAGCGCCGCTGTCACCTCAAACCTCTGCCTCTATTGTGGAGGTGATGGACATCGTGTGGTAACCTGCCCTTTCAAGGGCGCAAGCTCACCGGGCGTAGGGGGAGCCCGGTTGAGTTCAATGACCATCCAGTCCTCCGACCGCAAACCCCTGCTGCAAGTTCACCTCCGCCTCTCTGACTCAACTCACACCCTGGCTGCTCTGGTGGATTCTGGCGCCGAAGCCAACATAATGGACATCAAGCTGGCACGCCAACTGGGACTGGAGAACCTCCGTTTGACACCTCCTATTCCTGCCCGGGGCACTGGACGGACACTTACTCGGATCGGTCACTCATGTCACGGCCCCGGTCTCGATGGGTCTGTCCGGAAACCATCAAGAAACTATCCAGTTTCACCTGCTCCCCTCTCCAGGCCAACCCCTCATCCTGGGTTACCCATGGCTCCGCCCGGCACAACCCTCAGCTCGACTGGGTGACCGGGGTGATCAGGGAGTGGGGAGAGGACTGCCACCGAACCTGCCTGCTTGCTGCCGCACTACCCCCTCGGCCAGTACCTACTAACTCCGCTCCTGACCTCTCCAATGTCCCAGAATGCTACCATGGTCTCAGAGAGGTGTTTAACAAAAGCAGAGCCACATCTCTGCCCCCTCCACCGACCGTACGATTGTGCCATCGACCTCCTCCCTGGAACAGCTCCTCCAAGGGTTCGTCTTTATTCGTTGTCTGCTCCTGAAAGAAAGTCCATGGAGGACTACATCAATGGCTCTCTGTCCGCAGGATTAATCCGTTCATCTTCATCTCCTGCTGGTGCTGGCTTCTTCTTTGTGGGGAAGAAGGACGGATCTCTTCGCCCCTGCATCGACTACAGGGGACTCAACGACATCACAGTGAAAAACCGTTACCCTCTGCCTCTGCTCACCTCTGCTTTTGAGTTGCTCCAGGGAGCCACTGTTTTTACCAAGTTGGATCTCAGAAAGCGCTTACCACCTAGTGCGGATCCGGGAGGGATGAATGAAAACCGCATTCAATACACCAACAGGCCACTACCGAGTATCTGGTTATGCCTTTTGGCCTCACCAATGCTCCTGCTGTGTTCCAGGCTCTAGTGAATGATGTACTGCGGGACATGTTAAACAAGTTTGTCTTCGTTTACCTGGATGACATCTTAATTTACTCCAGAAACCTGTCTGAACACACCCGCCATGTCCAGCAAGTCCTTCATCGTCTTCTGGAGAATTCCCTCTACGCCAAGGCAGAGAAATGTGAGTTTCACGTCAAGACAGTGGCCTTCCTGGGGTACATAGTGGCAGAAGGAAGTATCCAAATGGATCCTGCCAAAGTATCAGCAGTCACTTCATGGCCAGTTCCGGAGAACAGAAAGAAGCTGCAACAGTTTCTGGGGTTTGCTAACTTCTATAGGAAGTTTATCCGGAACTACAGTACCGTTGCTGCCCCTCTCACTGCTCTAACTCAGCACCAAGCAACCCTTCACCTGGACCCCAGCAGCCGACAAAGCCTTCAGTACCCTCAAGGTGAGGTTCACCTCCGCTCCCATCCTCCAGATGCCTGATGTGGACCGGCAATTCATTGTGGAGGTGGACGCCTCGGATGTGGGAGTTGGTGCTGTGATTTCTCAGTGGGCTGCGGAGGATAGGAAGCTCCATCCCTGTGCCTTTTCTCACGTCGGTTGTCCCCCTCTGAGTGCAATTACGACACAGGAACCGTGAGCTGCTGGCTGTGAAACTTCGCCTTGGAGGAGTGGCGTCACTGGCTGGAGGGTCCACCATTCCATTTCTCGTTTGGACCGATCATAAGAACTTGGAGTACATCCGCGGCCAAGCGGTTGAACTCCAGGCAGTCCGCTGGGCCCTGTTCTTCACCAGGTTTAATTTCACTCTGTCATACCGGCCTGGATCACGCAACACCAAGCCAGACGCCCTCTCCCCGTCAATTCCAGAAGGATGACACCCCTCCAAGGACCCTGTGTCGATTCTGCCAAGTCCCTGCATCGTTGCAGCTCTGACCTGGGCTGTTGAGGAACAGGTGCTGGAGGCTCTCCGTAACCAGCCAGGTCCCAGCACTTGCCCAGCTGACCGCCTTTTTGTCCCCGAAGACCTGAGGTCCCAGGTCATTCAGTGAGGACATGACTCCCGCCTAGCTTGTCACCCTGGCTCCACCCGCACTTACAACCTGCTCGCCCAGAGGTTCTGGTGGCCCTCTCTGAGGAAGGATGTACGGGAATTCGTCAAGCCTGCCCCATCTGCAACCAACACAAGTCGTCCTGCCAGCCCCCCAGCCGGATTGCTGCAGCCCCTGCCTGTGCCCAGACGTCCCTGGTCTCACATCGCCCTTGACTTTGTCACGGGCTGCCCCCTTCAAGTGGCATGACCGTCTTCTCACCATCGTTGACCGTTTCAGCAAGATGGCACACTTCATTCCCCCTCCCCAGCTCCCAACCGCCAAGGAGACCGCCCAGGTGGTCCTGGAACACGTCTTCCGGATCCACGGACTGCCAAGGATGTTGTTTCTGACCGTGGTCCACAATTCTCCTCCGCTTTTGGAAGGAGTTCTGTCACCTGCTGGGAGCCACAGTCAGTCTGACTTCCGGATTCCATCCCCAATCCAATGGGCAGTCAGAGCGGGCTAATCAGGAGCTCGAGAAGGCACTACGATGCATGACTTCACGCAACCCCCCACTCCTGGTCGCAGCAATTGACATGGGTGGAGTACGCACACAATTCTCTGACCTGCTCTGCCATCGGTATGTCCCCTTTCCAATGTGTTTATGGATACCAGCCTCCTCTATTTGCCAGCCAGGAGGAGGAGGTTACTTGCCCATCTGCACTTGCTTTTGCCCGTCGATGTCGCCGCACCTGGTCACAAGCCCGAGCCACACTCCTCAGGGTCCGTTGCCAGCTACACTACCGGGGCCAACCGTCGGAGAATTCCTGCTCCCACCTACCATGTTGGTCAAAGGGTGTGGTTGTCATCGAAGAACCTGCCACTCAGGGTGGAGTCGCAGAAGCTGGCACCTCGGTTCATTGGCCCATTCCCTATCATAAGAGTGATTAGCCCAACTGCTGTCCGGCTCCAACTGCCTAATTCCCTGAGGGTGCACCTCACTTTCCATGTGTCTAAGATTAAGCCCATCCATGAGAGTCCGCTGGTCCCTGCTGCGCCTGGTCCTCCTCCTCCACGGCTCGTCGATGGTGGTCTGGTTTACACCGTCCGCCGCCTGCTTCGGTCCAGACGGAGGGGTAGGGGTCTCCCAGTACCTCATTGACTGGGAGGGCTATGGACCTGAGGAAAGGACCTGGGTGCCAGCTAGTCGGATTGTGGATAGGACTCTCATCACCGCTTTCCACCAACGGCATCCTGATCAACCTGCAATCCGTAGGGGCCGCCCCAGAGGGGTCCCTAACCGTCCGGCCCGCTCGGCTTCCTGTCCTGTGCCTGATCCTGTCTCGGGACCTGTCCCATCTCCCGACCACGGCCCTCCGGCTTCCTCCGAGGATGAGGACGTTCACTCGGACCGTTCGGAGGAGTTCTAGCCCTCCTCCGGCTCCCCTCCTCCCGCCCGGCGTGGTGTTGCTCTTGGGACTTCTGGGGCCGTCCCTTGGGGGGGTTCTGTCATGAGCCCTCTCACTCCACCGGGTTGCCACCTTAATTTGCTTCCACTCTGCTCACCTCCCTCTCTCTACTCAGCCTAACTAGCTCCACCTGTCCCTGCTCTGCTCGGCTCTAATTACTCTGCCAGCTGCGCTGCATTACCCACTAACCTCTCCCAGTATTTAAGGCCCTGTCTTTCAGCTCTCCGGTGTCAGATCGTCTGCAAAGCTCACACCGGAACCTGTTTGCTCGCGCTTCTGGCTCACCCTGGTTTTGTGACCCCCGGACCTGCCTGTTTTTGGATACTCTTCTGCCTCAGGAGATCCAGACCTGCTTCTGCCATTACGACTCCTGACTACTCTTCAATCCCGGTAACTCTGACCAGCCTTCTGCCTTGCTACTACGTATTTTGGAATTCCCTTGAACTGTACTGCTGCCTGGTTTCATTCCGCCCTGTTGTGTCTGTGTCTCCCCCCCCCCAGGACTTCGGGACCACCCACCACCGGCTTCATAGGACGCATCGCTGCCACTGGGGGGGGCACAGACCCAGCGCATTGGACGGGATCCCTGTTACCCCTGGAGCCTTCATTCACTCCCTACTTCCCTTTTCCCTTAAGTTTAATAAACTTTCTGGTGTGACGCAATTGTGGTCCTCTGGTCGTCTGTCTGAACCGTGACAGAATTGAAATATGGAAATATAGATTAGCCAAATTGTTTTACCTGAGCATAACCCAAAAACTAAGGACTAATTAGCCAACTCTGTTGTTTATGAATTTGTTGTCATGTACGACTGATTGGGCTCATTGCATGAAGTTGAAAAATAAATGCTGCTCTCGGAATGGCATGCTTTGAGTACTTCCTAAAAATGCTATTTGCATGTCAAAAATGAATTCCATATGCTGCATTTGCCATAGGCCTATTGTTTGTTGACACTTTGATATCTCGATAATTTGCAGCTGTTTAAGTCTATCAATAGTGTGCGAGTTTGAGCATGTGTCCTTTAGGCCTATGGACATTTTTTTTGAATCAGCACAAATTAGTAGCCCAACTCGTAGTCTTCTTAAATTAAACTTGATTTTGACAGTATTGAGCACAATACCACAGAGAAGGAGGGAGGAACTCAAACATATTCCATAGGCTGGGATCCGCACTATGCAGGTGTTGCAAGACCACATTTTTCACTGGCTGTCCACTGTTGCAAAACTTTTCTTAAACGGAAGCAAGCGGAACAAAATGGGGAGGGACCTACCTTTGTCTGATAGAAACTTTTGTTTTGCGCTGTTTGCTTCTGTTTGGTTCTCAAAAGGTAAACGGTTTCCGTAATGAATACACCCCTGGTCGCAAAAACAATGATTGAAAGGCAGTTTAAACTTCTTAAATTCAACCATTATTGGGTAAAATACACATACATTTGTGAACAGCCATCCACAACAACCACAATCCATAAGGCGCAAATGGCTAAATGAGAGAGCAGCAGTGTGATTCACTTCAATGCGCTATGTAGCCTAGATAATATTAAGTGATATTCGAATTGCCCGTAGGCTACACCAAAGCTGTCATCCTTACCTCCAAGCATTTATTCAAAATGGATCATCTTTTGATGCCGACAGCAGTCGCATCATTGGAAGACATAGCATGGACTGTAGCCTCCAAAAGCATATTCCTGCTCTTTTCCAGCTATCCATCAAACACATTTGGTGTGTCATCATAGTGGTCTCTGACGCTCAGGCGTAACAAACTTAAACTAGCGATTTCGTTTAATGCTGATTGAATGTCATTGAGAAAACAGAAAAGTGTCAAATAATGTTTTCGCAAACATACTTTCTGAATTTAAAAGTAATCCTAGAAGTAATAATCTAGTTTTTCTAAAGTATATGTGATCTGCTTACAATATTTTTTCTGGTAAGGTAACACGTACATGTAATCCGTTACTCCCCAACCCTGTATGCTTGATGTAACATCCAGCATCCAGCTCAGTATTAGAGCCCCTACATAATTTTGTAGTGTAGAATGTCCACCTGAGATTGGAAACGTGGGGGTTCGAACCCCCGTCAAATCATACCAAACAGTCTAAAAATGGTAGCCGATGGCACTCGGCATTAAGGAGATTGATTGGGAGTAAGACATTCCGATAGACTAGCATCCTGTCCATGGGATGTACTTGTACATCAAGCTGCGTCACACTACAGAAACTGGGGATTCTGGCTTGGACAAGGCTACTTACTTACTATCATTGTGTACTAGTCCACCTGTTCTGTAGTTAGCCTTTGAAAGGGTTAAAGACTGCTGTACTTTCACAGATAATGGTAACGCATATTATACACGTTACTTGCATATTACAAACCTGGGAATGGTTGGCTTTTAATCACTGTCCCCACACAATCTTGTTTTGGTCTGGGTGGAGGAGAGAGGAGAGGAAAAGAGGTGGGGGAGAGAGGAGGAGGAGGGGAAGAACGGAGGAGGAGAAGGAGGAGGAAGAGAGATATAGAGTGGACAGTGTAGTAGAGGGAGAAGAGATGAAAGGACGATTGTAGGAGAGATAGAGAGAGGAAGAGGGGGATGGCGGGACCATGGGGGTGGGGGGCGCTGCCAATGGATTTTGCATCAGTGTTGTGGGGGGTTTGGTGGGCCAGGCCTTCAGGAAACTCCCTGGTGTGACAGGAGCAATGGGGCCTAAGCCAGTATTAATTAAAGACAGTGGTTGGGCTGGAGTCCACAGCAAAAGGCAAAAAAATAACTGAGGTATTTGTGGACAGTGCCTTCAGAAAGTATTCACACCCCTTGACTTTTTACACATTTTGTTGTGGTACAACCTGAATTGAAAATAGATAAAATTGAGATTGTTTGTGTCACTGGCCTACATAATGTCAAAGTGGAATTCGTTTATATATATATATGGCAAGCCTAAATAAGTTCAGGAGTAAAAATATGTATTTTGCTTAATAAGTTGCATGGACTCACCCTGTGTGGAATAATAGTGTCTAACACAATTTTTTAATGACTACCTCATCTCTGTACCCCACACATACAATTATCTCTAAGGTCCCAAAGTCGAGCAGTGAATTTTAAAACACAGATTCAACCACAAAGACCAGGGAGGTTTTCCAATGCTTTGCAAAGAAGGGCACCTATTGGTAGATGGGTAAAAATGAAAATAAAAGCAGACAATGAATATCCCTTTGAGCACGGTGAAGTTATTAATTACACTTTGGATGGTGTATGAATACACCCAATCACTGCAAAGATACAGGCGTCCTTCCTAACGCAGTTGCCGGAGAGGAAGGAAACCGCTGAGGGTTTTCACCATGAGGCCAATGGGGATTTTAAAACAGTTACAGAGTTTAATGGCTGTTTTAGGAGAAAACTGGGGATGGATCAACAACATTGTAGTTACTCCACAATACTAACCCAATTGACAGAGTGAAAATAAAAAAGCCTGTACCGAATAAAAATATTCTAAAACATGCATCCTGTTTGCAACAAGGCACTAATGTAAAATTGCAAAGCAATTAACTTTTTGTTCTGAATACAAAGTGTTACTGTATGTAATGTTTGGGCCAAATCCAATACAACACATTACTGAGTACCACTCTCCATATTTTCAAGCATAGTGGTGGCTGCATCATGTTATGGCTATGCTTGTAGTCGTTAAGTTTTTCTGGATAAAAAAGCAACAGAATGGAGCTTAGCACAGGCAAAGGGGAGGAGGGTGTAGAGTTTTTTTCTGGACAGGACAGGGCCTAACTATACTGGCCCAATGAGCACATGTCCTAGAGATATCCCTTAATGGGACAGTGGTTAGGGCGTTTGTCATTGTTGCTGGTGGCTGTGGGTTGAGACCCGCTAGGGGAATCACCCTACTCTCACATTCTTAACAACATATGTTAATGTCATTATTGGCAACAGTTACAACACACCTACCTGATATAATTAAAATGAGTTTCTCATTGAAAGATAGGAATCTGTAGGAAAACCCCTTGAGCACAAATCATGACCACATTTCCACTACCTCATAAATGATCAGTATTTACTAATTCTATATAACTGAGAATCTCAAAGAGAACTATTGTCTTTTTAAAATCTACACCACATACAGTATACCATGTAGAACAAACATGTCAAAACTCATTGTAATTACAGTAGATCACATAGGTGTGTTGTAACTGTTGACATTAACATATATTGCTAAGAATGTGAGAGTAGGATGACTCCCCTAACGCGTCTCGAACCAGCTCCAATGACAAACAGCCTAACCACTGTCCCAATAAGGGATAGCTCTAGGGAATGTGCTTATTTAGCCAGTATAGTTAGGCCCTGTCCATAAGAAACCCTAAACCCTCCTCCCTATACACTTATGCAGATGAAACAACTTGATAGGTGTAGGCAATAGGTTGAATGCACTTTGAAGTAAATCTCAGCTCTGTTAAAAGTACACTCAAGAAAACTTTTTTATTGATCATAGTGATTCAGGAGTATCATTATTAAAACATGCCCCACCAACATTAGACAACTATACAGAAAGCCCTTAAATTGCTGAAATAAGTCTAATAAATCAATGATGAGAATAGTCAGATTAACCAATACCTGACACAGACATGGTGGTATAGCGGGAATATCAAAGTACTGTGAACCAAGAGGTTGTGAGTTCAAATCCCAGGTGAGGACATGTTGAATAACAATTACTGTGTAAACGAACATGCACAGTGTGTCAAGTATTTAAGTTGAAAACACTACTTTAAAAGCAGTGTGTGTATCTCTAACCTTACAAAAAGCTAAGAATGGCTCACTGATTCACCCATCAGGGCCTTGATTATAACAGTTACAAGAAGTGATGTGTAATGAAACATTATTTGTTTTGGAGAACGTTTCTTTGGGACCATCAGTCAACGTCCTGACAACGGATTCACAGAAATGTTCCTGCAACGTTCCCATGAAACGTGTCTAGAGTATTAATATATTGTGTTCTGAGAACATGGTAACCATCTTTTGTGTATGTTGGGTGGGACGTTGATGGAATATTCTCTTAACCCAAAGAAAACTGAACATATGAATGTTCTTGCAACGTTCCCATGAAACGTGTCTAGAACATTAATGTATTATGTTCTGAGAACATGGTAACCATGTTCTGGGTAAGTTCTATTTGACATTAAGGGAATGGTCTCTTGGAAACATTGCTTGCACATCACGGGAACATTCCTATGAAAACATTTGTTAATGACCTAATGAGAGCCTTACGGGAACGTTCTCTAAAGTTGTGGGAACATTTGTTGTTAGCTGTGTGGATATCAGCATTATGCTGATTGCTAGTCATCTCTCTGGTCAGGTCAAATGGGTTATGAACATGATGTGACTATGTTGTTATTGACATGATTTTCCATGTTGTCTGACCTGATGTTTATAGTGATGCCAGGAGAGTAGTGATCCCCTCGTGCCTCTGAGAGAGGCATAGATCTTCTGTCAGCCACTCAGTGCTTACCCAAGCGAGCGGGAGATCAGAGTGAGGCTATTTTAGCTGCTAAAAAACATGAATCATAGTATCACTCACCCTCTCTCACCCTTTCTCTCTCACACATGCACACGAGTACACACACACACAGACACACACACACACACACACACACACTGCCCTTCCTCACCCTCACCTGACTGAAAGTGGCATCCTTCGGGAGGCACCAGGGCAGTAGCAAGCCAGGCCTGTCTAAGAAGCAGCAGAATGCAGGCCATCTGACACAATGTTCACCTGCAGGTATTAAGACTGGCAAGGAAGGATTTCGCTCTCTCGCTCACACACACACAGAGTTCACTCTGAGTGCACTTATCATGAATACATAAAACTATGAATACATTATTTACATTTACATTTAAGTCATTTAGCAGACGCTCTTATCCAGAGCGACTTACAGTTAGTGCATACATTATTTTTTATTTTTTATTTTTTTTTATACCCCCCGTGGGAATCGAACCCACAACCCTGGCGTTGCAAACGCCATGCTCTACAAACTGAGCTACATCCCCTGCCGGCCATTCCCTCCCCTACCCTAGACGACGCTGGGCCAATTGTGCGCCGCCCCACATTATCAACACACTGGCTCTTCAGGTGAATTACATTACACACACACACACACACACACACACACACACACACACACACACACACACACACACACACACACACACACACACACACACACACACACACACACACACACACACACACACACACACACACAACTATTATATCCACCCCTCAATAGTGTAGCCTACTTTCTGACAACTGTTCACAAATACAAATACATAATGATACTATAATTCAATGGAACACAGATGGTTGAAATAACTGGCCTGGATGTCAGCTTCAGGATCTTCCCAGATCATTCAGAGTAACTTTCGTTTTGAGGAGTTGATGTTTGATGAAAGAAGCATAAGCTACTGTATTTATTTATTTTGTTTGACCGGATGCACTCTAAACAGAAAGATAATTTTGCACTATGGCCTATTTATTGCCATACCTCCATAATTTACTACATTCGCACACACTGTATATATCATTTCTGTTGTATTTTTGACTTTATGTTTTGTTTACCCCATATGTAACTCTGTTTGTTGTTTTTATCACACTGCTTTGCTTTATCTTGGCCAGGTCGCAGTTGTAAATGAGAACTTGTTCTCAACTGGCTTACCTGGTTAAATAAAGGTTAAATAAAAAAATAATAAAAAATTACATTTGTCTGGCAAACATCTGCAGTTGTTTTAGGCTACCACTAGGGGGCACAGTCCAACATACCAAGAGGATAGCTGTCGACTTTGACAAGGAGACAGAGAAAGCGATCAAGAAAGCAACAACAATTATTTTTAATTAAATTGAATTTTCTCCAAACAACTGAATTGTCCCCTCTCGGCCTTATCGACACGCCGCCTATCGCCTTTCACACTGTACCGGTTCCAGCTAGATATCCCTGTTTTGCCTTCATCCTCTCTCTCCCTCTCAACCGCTCCCTCTCTTTGCTTCCGGCCTTAACACGACAACCTACCTCCTATTGCTCCACCTCGCCAGGGTCCCCAGGCTTCTCTGGCCCCGTGCCTAGCCCTCTCTCCTGGGTAGAGATCCAAAGCCATTTCCCTGTCATCCCTGCTCCATAAAGGGTGCTGTGTGCCCGGATGGGGGCATTGATTTGGGCGGGGGGTGTTGGTTAGCGCAACATTCACCTTTTATTTTCTCCCCCTTACCCTGACTGTTTATGCAAATGTTGTACTGCTCCTTCGTTCTCTCCTTCTCTCTCCTGCTCTCCTCCCTATGTTCTCCCTCATCCCTCTCTCATCTCCTACTTGACCCCTGACATTCTACTGTAAGATCTACCAATCAAGGGTCTCCCAGCACCTCTCTCTCCCTCATCCCTATCTCTTTACCTAATCATCTCTTTCTTCCCATCCAAGGACCCCAGCCACCTGCAGAGCCCATGTTTCCACCCATCAGCTGTAGCAGTAAGGACTAAGGGATCTAGACAGAGCAGTGTTTCCCCTCAATGATTTTCCAGGCGAGGCAAAAATGCCTCCAAAGCAACATCCATGCCGCCCTATTATGTCATGGGTAACACTGAAACTCTGTGTTCCATAGGCTGTGCTAATGCTATGGGCTATGGCTATGTGTCTGTGACTTACTGTACACCATCAAATAAAGTAAAGACACTCTCTTCTCTCTGGCTAGCCGCTAGCATATTCTTTTTGAAGACATTGACATATTGACATTCATTACATTTTAGGTTGTTATTTTATTTGTCTTTGGCATTGTACTGCATTCATTGACTCAGACTGTGACACGCTTTGGTTAGGAGCATGCAGTGCTGTGAAAAAGTATTTGCCCCCTTTCAGTTTTTCTCTATTTTTTCAAATTTTTGACAAAATGTTTTTACATACAAATAATGCAAAATTATTTCATTTATTTTATAAACAAAGTTATGCAACACCCAATACCCCCGTGTGAAAAAGTAATTGCCCCCTTACACTCAATAACTGGTTCTGCCACCTTTAGCTGCAATGACCGGAGTTGATCATTCTCTCACATTGCTGAGGAATTTTGGCTCACCCTTACATGCAGAACTGCTTTAACTTTTCGAGCATGGACATCTCATTTCAGATCCTACCACAACATCTCAATCGGGTTTAGGTCTGGACTTTGACTAGGCCATTCCAAAACCTCTAATTTGTTGCATTTCAGCCATTCTGATGTAGACTTGCTTGTGTGTTTTGGATCATTGTCTTGCTGCATGACCCAGCAGCGCTTCAGCTTCAGCTCACGGACGGATGGCCTGACATTCTCCTTTAGAATTATTTGATACAGAGCCGAATTCATGGTTTCTTCAATGATGGCAAGTCATCCAGGTCCTGAGGCAGCAAAGCATCCCCAAACCATCACACTACCACCGTCACACTATTAGGTTCTTACTGTGGAATGCATGTCATCCAAAAAGTTCCACTTTTTACTTTCTTCCAGAAGTCTTGACGAACATCCAGGTGCTTTTTAGCAAACTTGAGTCTACTTTTTGGACAACATGGGTGCCTTGAAACCACCTGAAACCATATCTGTGATGAATTATGTTATATAGCCCCTAAAAAACGTAAATAATTTGCTATCATATTAACGCTCATTATGCTTGGTTTCTGGCTCTTTAAGTAGTTTTCAGCTTAGTCAAAATCTCATTACCGTAACGCATCCGGGTAAATTTTATAGGACTTTACATGCATTTAATTTATACAAAATAATTAACATATTTTAATTGAAACCAATGACATACTGTTTAATGTGGTACATATTCAAAGACCGTTATCATTTCTGGGTATTCACATTACAAACTAGTCATATTTGAGATAAGCGCCATTTGTCCGAGCACGTGTTTCTCATTACCGTAGCATTTCTTCAAGTTTCTGTACAAAGTACAGTGTTTTAATTATTCACTAAGAAGACAAGATCAAAGATGGCTACAAGGTAAGCTAGTATTTTCTCTTTTATTATGTTTAAATTTGATAACTGCCCTCATACACCCCATTTACCCATTTTATATTATCATTACCATAACTGTGTAATACTTGATGTTTGAGCAAAATGATTGATTATTTACAGTATAATAGATTAGAAAGAGCATGAATTGATGAAGTAATTTTTTTTGCTGAGTCATAATGACTTCTGCCATTGTTAGCTAAATTTGCTAAGGGCTTCTCATTACCAGAATGCCCCTTTCTCATTACCATGACATAATGGTTTTCTGTTACGTAATTAGAAGTTCAGTTATGTTAATGTTAAAAACAGTTTCTGATGCATGTACAATGTAACTCCATCACATTATGTGCACAACAGGTACACCACTAACCAAACAACAGTGCTAGGTGTATGCACATTTGAATTAAAGGGTAACTACACTCATTCTTTTTTTTCTTTTGTTTTTAGACCTCAAAAATTGTTTCCTTATGTGGTTTAAGCATTGTTGTGGACTTTTGTTTTATTTGGTTTTAGAAAAGTGTAATTTTGAGAGTGAAAACCTGAAAAAAAATGGCAAAAACCCTAAATCTGAACAACCACCACCCCTACCCCTTTTGTATCCCACAACTGCAAAAAAAAACAAAAAAAACACTGAGTTACCATTTCTAATTCTGAGGTTTTTTAAAGGCACGTTACACTTCTAAAGTTTGATGTTTTCAGTACTCAAGTGGTCTACTGTCAACAAATGTCCCCATCCTAAATCTGTTTTGTAGATCCAGCTGTATGCAAACAATCCAAAATGAATGGAAAAGATGAGCACCAAATAATTTCCTGATTTGTGGTGCTTATCTTTTCCACTCATTTGGGGTTGAGGCATTTAGCATGATGTTCTAATTGTTGGCATGCGAAAATGACTCTTATTGACATTAAACTACTTTTGAGGTCAGAAAACATCTAACAAACTTTAATATCAACTGTGTTAAAGGGACATTACACTAAACTTCAAAGATGAATTGTCAAGATGAATACATGATGATGTCGCAACATTGATGGTTTACCCAATACATTACTGTGACTTTATAAATAAAATGTGGGACTCTCTTTATTTTTATAGCCTGCAGTCGATAGTCAGCAACTCTACTAACTTTTTTGGGTGTTCACCAGCTCATGCTTTTCACAAGATGAAGACACACCCCATGCCATTGATTGTGTAGAGCAAGCTGTATGCCTCAACACCAACATTTCCAGATCTCATTTGGTGCTTATCCTTTTCATTAAATAGTTGTTTTTTTGCACATAGGTGTATCTACACAATGAATGGCCTGGGATGTGGACTTGAAGGTATAGTTCACACAAATTACCAAATTACATATTGGTTTCCTTAACCTGTAAGCAGTCTATGAACAATATAAGACAGCAATCCATGCTTGGGTTTTGTTTACCTGGTCACTGTCTCCAGCTTTTAAGCATTTATAGCATAAAACCAAAGTAAGTGAATATCCCTGATATTTCATATCCAAATCCTCTTAAAGTAACTTTATTGAGCTACAATACATTTTTTGAAACTTTTGGATGATGTGGACATGGAACATGAAAATGCTTACATCGGGGATGTCCACTTGCATTGCTAAACTGTGTCCTAGCCTCTCCAAAATTGTTATCCTAGGTCATTTCAACATTCACGTTGATTCAACAAAATGTTCCTCTGCCACTGACTTCCTGAACCTGCTAGACTGTCTTAATCTGGTACAGCATGTCAACGTCCCCACACACAATCGTGGACATACACTAGACCTCATCATCACTGGAGAAGTCCCTGCCTCAGATCTGGATGTACATGAGCTAGGTGTATCTGACCATAACCGCAAGCTAGAGCATCTATGGTGAAGTACTGGCCTAACTCTACACCTACTGGCCTATAAAGACCACCAGGCTTGCTATTTCAAAGCATAAAAGCAGCCCGCTCCACCTTCTGCTCTACCATGATAGACAACGACCGATGAAATCCCAGAACCTTGTTTTCCACCATCATTCGCCTCCTTCACCCTACAGACTGGCCCTCCGACATCAACTACCAAACAATGCAACATATTTGCTGAGTTATTCAACGCTAAAATCAACACCATCCAAGAGACCATTTAAGAAATGAAAACTACCAGTGGCCTTCTTGACCCTATTCCAACATCACTGTTCAAAACATGCTCAGCCGCACATCAAGTTTGTAACCAATCTGTTCAACAAGTCCCTCCACACTGGGCAGGTGCGGTCAGTGTTTCAAAAAAACATCCCTTGACCCAGACCTTGATCCAGTCTGGCTTCAGACCATGCACAGTACTGATACATCCCTGGTGAAGGTTGTTAATGACCTGCTCATGGCTGCAGATGCAGGATCCCCCATCATCTTGGTGTTGGTTCAAAGATGGCATAGCAGTGCGGTAGTGTTTTCTGTAGTGTCCGCATGTAAATAGCCAGTTTTTAGTTTTTTAGTTTTTTTCGTATATATTTCTCAATCTCACTTTCCATCCTTTAACTAAATATACTTTCCTGCAACCTGCCTCACCCAATGTGGAACGGATTCTGTTGTTTCTTCATACATTTTAATCCAGAACCTCTGGCTGAAACTAGCCAGCTAGCCAGCTAACTAGCTACTTGCTATTAGCCACCGTTAGCGGTCTTTACCATTGTCTGTGGCCATGGCCTGCACTACCTACCAGCCAGCTCTAGCCTGGACAATTGTCGGCCAGTCTGCACAGTCTGCACATTGTGCTATCGAGCCAGAGCATATCGGATTTTCTGCCGGAATCACTGAATCACTGGACCTTAACACCGGATCATCGCAACTAGCTAGCTGCAACCGAATGGCTGTTGTCGTTGTTGGCTAATCACCACTGTCCTGAAGCTAACCCCAGTTAGCCTTGAGCTAGCCTCGAGCCAGGCCCATCTCCCGGCTATATACCTCTCTGTCAACCAGACGGGACCTCCTGGTGTTGACATGGAGCCCCGCCGATCCATCACGACTGGTCTGCCGACGTAATCGTCTGATGTGGTTTCAACAGGCTTCCCGTTGCGACGACCACGAAGATCCATCTGCTAGCACCGGCCCGCTAGCACACACAATCAACAGCCGTACCTCCTGCTCGCCTGTGCCGTAGCAGCCACCGAACTGCTCCCGGACTTACTTATTGCTGTTCACTGGACCTTATGATCATGCAGCTACACAGCTGATGTTTGCTGGACTGTTCCTTTACACAGTACCCCATCCTGTTTAGCCTCAGCTCAAACTTTCGTCGCCATTACCAGCTGTTGTCTTAGCTCTCTCGAATAGCACCTGTGACTGCTTTATGCCTCTCTCCCATGTCAATATGCCTTGCCTATTGCTGTTTCGCTTAGTTCTAACTGTACTTTTTCAATGTAGAGCCCCCAGTCCTGTTCAACCTGTCTCAGATAGATCCTTTGTCCCACCCCCCACACACGCGGAGACAGGCTCAATCGGTGCCTCCAGTGATGCTTGTTCCTTCATCTTTGCCCAACGCTTAGGTTTACCTCCACTTTATTCATATCCTTCCATATCCTTGTCTGTACATAATGCCCTGAAGCTATTCTACAACGCCCGGAAATCTGCCCCTTTTTTTCTCTTTTAAGACCAGTTCTTTAGCCGTATCCTTATTCTACTCCTCCATTGTTCCTCTGGTGATGTAGAGGTTAACCCAGGCCCTGTAGCACCCAGTATCACTCCTGCTCCCCAGGCGCTATCATTTGTTGACTTCTGCAACCGCAAAAGCCTTGGTTTCTTGTATGTTAACATCAGAAGCCTCCTCCCTAAGTTTGAGTTATTCAATGCGTTAGCACACTTCGCCAACCCTGATGTTCTAGCAGTGTCTGAATCCTGGCTTAGGAAGGCCACCAAAGATTCTGAAATTTCCATTCCCAACTACAACATTTTCCGCCTAGATACTACTGCCAAAGGGGGCGGAGTTGCAATCTACTGTAGAGAGAGCCTGCAGCCTGGTTCACCAACTACTTCTCAGATAGAGTTCATTGTGTCAAATCGGAGGACCTGTTGTCTGGACCTCTGGCAGTCTCTATGGGGGTGCCACAGGGTTCAATTCTCGGGCCGACTCTATTCTCTGTGTATATCAATGATGTCGCTCTTGCTGCTGGTGACTCTCAGATCCACCTCTACGCAGATGACACCATTTTGTATACATCTGGCCCTTCATTGGACACTGTGTTAACAAACCTCCAAACGAGCTTCAATGCCATACAACACTCCTTCCGTGGCCTCCAACTGCTCTTAAACGCTAGTAAAACTAAATGCATGCTCTTCAATCGAACGCTGCTTGCACCCGCCTGCCCGACTAGAATCACTACTCTCGGCGGGTCTGAATTAGAATGAACTACAAATACCTAGGTGTCTGGTTAGACCGTAAACTCTCCTTCCAGACTCACATTAAGCATCTCCAATCCAAAGTGAAATCTAGAATCTGCTTCCTATTTCGCAACAAAGCCTCCTTCACTCATGCTGCTAAACATGCCCTCGTAAAACTGACTATCCTACCGATCCTTGACTTCGGCGATGTCATCTACAAAATAGCTTCCAACACTCTACTCAGCAAATTTGATGTAGTCTATCACAGTGCCATCCGTTTTGTCACCAAAGCCCCATATAATACCCACCATTGTGACATGTACGCTCTCGTTGGCTGGCCCTCACTACATATTCGTCGTCAAACCCACTGGCTCCAGGTCATCTATAAATCACTTCTAGGCAAATCCCCACCTTATCTTAGCTCATTGGTCACCATAGCAACACCCACCCGTAGTATGCATTCCAGCAGGTATATCTCACTGGTCATCCCCAAAGCCAACACCTCCTTTGGTCGCCATTCCTTCCAGTTCTCTGCTGCAAATGACTGGAACGAACTGCAAAAATCTCTGAAGCTGGAGACACTTATCTCCCTCACTATCTTTAAGCATCAGTTGTCAGAGCAGCTTACCGATCACTGCACCTGTACACAGCCCATCTGTAATTAGCCCACCCAACTACCTCATCCCCATATTGTTATTTACATTGTTATTATTTTACTCATTTGCACCCCAGTATCTTTATTTGCACATCATCTTCTGCACATCTATCACTCCAGTGTTAATACTAAATTATAATTGTAATTATTTTGCACTATATCCTATTTATTGCCATACCTCCATAACTTACTACATTTGCACACACTGTATATAGATTTTCTATTGTGCTATTGACTGTACGTTTTGTTTATTCCATATGTAACTCTGTGTTGTTGTTTTTACCGCACTGCTTTGCTTTATCTTGGCCAGCTCGCAGTTGTAAATGAGAACTTGTTCTGAACTGGCTTACCTGGTTAAATAAAGGTGAAATTAAATAAAAATTAAATAAAAAAATGATTTGTCTGGACCTCAGTGTTGCTTTTGACACAGTAGATCACTCCATTCCACTGTACCGCCTCAGAGAGCACACGGCCATCTGTGGGACTACCCTAAACTGGTTCACCTCCTACCTCTCTAACCGTGACTAGTATGTCACCCTCGGTGAGGCAAGATCAGAGGAGTCAACCATAACCTGCGGTGTTCCACAAGGGTTGGTGCTAGGACTCATTCTCTTCCTGCTCTACATGCTCCCACTTGGCCAGATCTTCAGACAGCACAGTGTCCAATTCCACTGCTACGCAGACAACACAGGTGTACATTAAAACCAAGGCTGCAACATTAAATAAAATAACTGAGACACTTAACATAGAGCTCCAGTCAGTTTTAGAATGTGTAACTAGCAATAGGCTGATGCTAAATATTAAAAAACTAAAATATTTTTTGGGGGGGGACAAATCACTCGCTCAATGCTAAACCTGGTGAAAACTGCTGGGTGTAACCCTAGATAGCAAGCTGTCATGGTCAAAACATATTGACTCAATGGTTGCAAAAATGTGAAGAGGTCTGCCCATGATAGGGCGTTGCTCTGCCTTCTTAACATCTCAGTCGACCAGACGGGTCCTACAGGTCCTAGTTTTGTCGCACCTGGACTACTGCCCAGCTGTGTGGTCATATGCGGCAAAGAAGGACATAGGTAAATTGCAGTTGTTCCAGAACAAAGCATCACCTATCACACTTAGATGTACACGGAGGGAAAGTGTCAGTAACATGCATGTCAGTCTCTGCTGGCTCAAAGTTGATGAGAGATTTACTGCGTCATTATTGGTCTTAGTGCAAAGTATTGATATGTCTGTTCAAGCAGTTGGCACACAGTTCTGACACTCATCGGTACAACACAAGACATGCAACCAGAGGTCTCTTCACAGTCCCAAGGCCCAGAACAGAGGCTGGGAAACACACAGTATTAAATAGAGCCATGACTACATGAAACTCTCTGCCACCCCAGGTAACCCAAGCCAGCAATAAAATCAGTTTTAAAAAAACAGATAAAAAACACCTAATGTCGTAGAAATATTTGACTCAAAAGTAGTCAACTCAAAAATATCTCTCAAGAAACTGGAACCTGTGAATCCAAAAATTAGACTTGTATTATCTAATAACGAAAGCCGAGCAGTTCAATGGAACGGCGGTCTCTCTTTGGCTTAGCGCTTCCTTTTATACACACACAAATGCACAAACAAGCTTTAATGGCATATTCAGTTACCCCCTTATGGCAAATTCCTAACTTATTTTAGTTCTGCACCACCCTTCTTTTCCAACGTCCAGCTGTCACACACTGTCCACTCCAAAAGGTCATAAATGATTTTTTCTATATGAAGCCTCTCATTCTATCATTCTATTGGTTGTGTGGCCTAGGCCCCTTCTTAAAAAATAACTAATGTAATGCATACAATGTGTCCATAATAAGCACATGGGCCACAGTTTGAGAGCCCCTGTGAAAGAGCACATACATTCATTTAAACATAGTCTATACCACATGGCTCATTAAAGCATGCATCTGGATTAAAAAATATCAAACATGTTTATTATATTTTACCTTTGGCATCTCCCTACATTCCATCTCCTTAATGATACATACAATAATTATATATAATCCCCCCTTTGGGACTTTACTAAGTCCCAGTAATACAAAGATTAATTGCAAAAATGAATGTAAGCATATGCATTTACTTATTCTTAACCTTGCCATATGTGGTTACATTTTACGTGCATATATTTAAACCAATCTTCCTCATTACTTCCCTCATCCTGATGAGGAATCAGAGCCCAGTCAGGTATTGGTTACAAGTCTGGAAGGTTTTCCTCTAAATTAACCTCAACATTTTTCTATTGGGCTTTGTGACCATGGCAAGCCCATCCACCCCCAGGAACAACCCCATACAAACATTCAGAATTCCCAAATGGACAGTACATTGGTCCTCCTTTAACATTTACAAAATGTCCCATATTCATTTACATATTGTCCTGGAGCTCCCTGAACTGGGTGTATTTCTTTGGCTGAACTAGTGACAATGATCTGTACAGTCATTTGCTTTACTGTGGTTTGGATCAACAAATTATTTTAACAGAGGTAGTATACAGCAAAATACCATTCCCATTACTACAAGTGCTATGGCTATCATGATTGCCATCTTTGTAAACATTGCTCCCCACTTCTGTTTAGTTGTAGCATTTCTCATAAATGTATTAGTATCCTAACACATCAAAATATGCAACTCTATCTTAACAATAATATCTAGGACATGTTAAGAATGGTGTAAACATCTTTAGCTTACATAACCTTTTTTACCCATATCACAAGTAGTATAACGATCAAAAGAATCAATATCAATATCTAATCCATTAATTGCAATGTCAACATCATTAGACATTAATATGTATAACTTATTCAGATCAATCAATCCACTTATAATTCATAATCATAATCCAATTAATTACCCAAAACTTTAGAATGACAATTCTTAATTAACCACCTTGGTTCCATCATTCAAAGTTAAAACTCTCACCTTGGCACATGTTGACACTGGCGGAATGTATATTTATATTATCATAATTCTAGCATTAACTTCCTCATAACAAGAATTACAACAGATCAGTATCTTACTGCATTCCTAGTCTAAATTACTATAAATTTAGCAGTGTATAATACCTCCTTAATCAACATACTACCTTAACTAACACTCCCTTCCTCTACCGGCACTCAATCTTCTGGCGTCTTCATTATGTTCTTCAGATAGCTTCATAGTTCATCTTGGATTGCCCATGGCAATATCCCAATTCCAATGTCACACCTGAACGACCTCACCTCTACCCCTATTCTGTTTTGTCCTTTTGCCAACCAGTATACCCAAACTACGAAGAACGTTGCATTGGCAGGGACCTCTCTCTTCCTGCTCACTCCACATGGACTCCTGTCACATTCTTGAGAGAAAAGGCACAAAAGAGAAGGCAATTGATTGCTTTGATTTGATGCTGGATTCAGGTCTCCTGGCAGAGGGTGTGTCGGACAGGAACGTCTTCAACGCCTTTGTTGTTCCTCTTCAGCCGAGTAGAGGGTTTTTGGTTTTTATTGAGGTTTACACCATTCTGGACCGAATTATCTCTGCTATGCATTACGACACCATCCGTAGTAACCTCAGGATAGGACAGATCATAACAGTTTTGTTGAGTTAATTTCCAATCCAAAACATCCCTATTAACATTGTCTACATGACAAATCATTATGTTTCATCACTCATTCTTAATACCCATTTCTATCTAATGCCTGATAGATTTTTCTTTGAGGGGTCCCTGTACTCCAAAGGCTATCTGTTTAAACACCCCCTAGTTTCACATTCTCCCTTGAATTCTCCCAAATTATATAACCCAATTGTTTTACTGTAACATTCCTATATTTTTGCTCATACTCTATTTGACATTACTCTGGTGTTTCCCTTTTCCTTGTTCATATTCTAACAATTGCTTACACTTCTCTCCTCATCCTGGTTGATCATAAAATTGTTTATAGTTAGAATTTCCTAAATATTACAAAAGTTGTGATTGAATCCTAGCACACAGTCCTGGTAACTGTGAAGATTTTGAACTACTGTTAATTCTTTAAACGGAGATGTGGTGCATATTAGACTATTTTCTTTATTTAATTGTAATACAATATATTGTACTCATCTATACCAATCATTGTTTAATGGCTCCTTCCATTCCCTCTCTTCTGTATTTTAGTTATTGTTCCTGCCTGTGCAGGAATATACATTCTAATCCTGTCTATTTCCTTTATATGTCTTGTTCTTCTGCTCTTTATTATTATCAGCACTCCATTCCCCTTATTCTCAGGGAACTAGTCAAGTGCAGAGAAATCAATGATAAGGATATCTGGTGCATCTTGGAGGTCTGGAATCTCTCGGTGGTCTGGAATCTGTTGGTGGTCTGGAATCTCTTGAAAGTCTCTTAATCATCAGTTCCCTCACTCTGGTACAATGGTTTAGATGATACCTGATCGCGCTCCCCTCTATCCGTCCCGCCGTTGGTGTAACCTGGACAACGATGTATGGTCACTTTAGCTGTTAACCTTCCTCAGTCACTAGGGTCTCCGGATCAGCCAGAGTCCCTGTCAATCTATCGACATCGGTCTGCGAAGAGTGTCCTTCTACCAGCCTACCGATAGGGAAGCTCGGAGTTACTGCTGCAAAGACACACAAGCACAGACACACACAAAAGTCAACAATACTACCAATGGCTGAGGTTGAAACACTCGTATAGTGGGAAACATGGATCTAAGTATCTGTCTCCGCCACGTTTACCATCATTGAGGTATCCAACAACACCTGGTACAGGCCCCTCCACATAGGGTCTTTCCAGCTCTTTCTTCTGTAGTCTTTTGCTATCACATAGTCTCCAGGGTGCAGAAAATGCTCAGATTCTCCTACTCAGTTGAGCAGAGTTATCTTCACCTTATGAAAATAAAATCTTAAGAACACAGTTAGGTTAGGTAAGACACAGTATGCTACTTATGTCCTCTCATCCGTCAGGAGAAGCCTTGAGATTATAAAGCGCACCTGCTTCCAGCTCATTTCATAGACAGACCTCCTCTACACCCTACCTCCTATCACACACAAAAAAAAAAAAGATTTAACCTAACCCATAACACATTATTACTACTGCTCATATCCTTAATACAATTTGCATATCTTACCACAAAAACATTAAAAACATTAAAAACCATTAAACCATTAAAACTACTGTAAGGCCAAAAATTATTAAAACACCTGTAAAACACCTGTAAGCCCAACATTTTTTTTTTCGTTAACACCTTCCCCCCTTTGGACAAACCCTTGAAATGACAACCCTTGACAATATCTTAACCCAATTGCATTCGATAACATTATTCAAGGATATCTCTTCCTCAAGACTAACTCTCCCACTTCATCTTTGTCCTGTTTGGGATGATATATAGGATTAATGCCAAACGATATACTTCTTTTACAATTCCTTATTATAAACAACCCCTAATTCAGTATTCCTCCAAGAGTTACAGTGTGGATGATCAGGCCACACCATAAACCCAGGACATACTGCAGAGGTCATTGAACTCATTCAATTAATTGTTCCATCAAAAAGTATACTACTCATTAACAACCATCAAAACATTTCATAAATGTTGTATCCCAAGTATACAGTAAGTACAGCTATTTTCAAAATAAATCACACATATTTACTTATCCCTCAGTAAATAAAAACCCAAATTACATGTGTATGCCCCTTTAAGATATTTCACGTCCCCATCCCATAAAAACAAAAACAAAGTTAGTATCCTAACACATCAAAATATGCAACTCTATCTTAACAATAATATCTAGGACATGTTAAGAATGGTGTAAACATCTTTAGCTTACATAACCTTTTTTACCCATATCACAAGTAGTATAACGATCAAAAGAATCAATATCAATATCTAATCCATTAATTGCAATGTCAACATCATTAGACATTAATATGTATAACTTATTCAGATCAATCAATCCACTTATAATTCATAATCATAATCCAATTAATTACCCAAAACTTTAGAATGACAATTCTTAATTAACCACCTTGGTTCCATCATTCAAAGTTAAAACTCTCACCTTGGCACATGTTGACACTGGCGGAATGTATATTTATATTATCATAATTCTAGCATTAACTTCCTCATAACAAGAATTGCAACAGATCAGTATCTTACTGCATTCCTAGTCTAAATTACTATAAATTTAGCAGTGTATAATACCTCCTTTAATCAACATACTACCTTAACTAACACTCCCTTCCTCTACCGGCACTCAATCTTCTGGCGTCTTCATTATGTTCTTCAGATAGCTTCATAGTTCATCTTGGATTGCCCATGGCAATATCCCAATTCCAATGTCACACCTGAACGACCTCACCTCTACCCCTATTCTGTTTTGTCCTTTTGCCAACCAGTATACCCAAACTACGAAGAACGTTGCATTGGCAGGGACCTCTCTCTTCCTGCTCACTCCACATGGACTCCTGTCACATTCTTGAGAGAAAAGGCACAAAAGAGAAGGCAATTGATTGCTTTGATTTGATGCTGGATTCAGGTCTCCTGGCAGAGGGTGTGTCGGACAGGAACGTCTTCAACGCCTTTGTTGTTCCTCTTCAGCCGAGTAGAGGGTTTTTGGTTTTTATTGAGGTTTACACCATTCTGGACCGAATTATCTCTGCTATGCATTACGACACCATCCGTAGTAACCTCAGGATAGGACAGATCATAACAGTTTTGTTGAGTTAATTTCCAATCCAAAACATCCCTATTAACATTGTCTACATGACAAATCATTATGTTTCATCACTCATTCTTAATACCCATTTCTATCTAATGCCTGATAGGTTTTTTCTTTGAGGGGTCCCTGTACTCCAAAGGCTATCTGTTTAAACACCCCCTAGTTTCACATTCTCCCTTGAATTCTCCCAAATTATATAACCCAATTGTTTTACTGTAACATTCCTATATTTTTGCTCATACTCTATTTGACATTACTCTGGTGTTTCCCTTTTCCTTGTTCATATTCTAACAATTGCTTACACTTCTCTCCTCATCCTGGTTGATCATAAAATTGTTTATAGTTAGAATTTCCTAAATATTACAAAAGTTGTGATTGAATCCTAGCACACAGTCCTGGTAACTGTGAAGATTTTGAACTACTGTTAATTCTTTAAACGGAGATGTGGTGCATATTAGACTATTTTCTTTATTTAATTGTAATACAATATATTGTACTCATCTATACCAATCATTGTTTAATGGCTCCCTTCCATTCCCTCTCTTCTGTATTTTAGTTATTGTTCCTGCCTGTGCAGGAATATACATTCTAATCCTGTCTATTTCCTTTATATGTCTTGTTCTTCTGCTCTTTATTATTATCAGCACTCCATTCCCCTTATTCTCAGGGAACTAGTCAAGTGCAGAGAAATCAATGATAAGGATATCTGGTGCATCTTGGAGGTCTGGAATCTCTCGGTGGTCTGGAATCTGTTGGTGGTCTGGAATCTCTTGAAAGTCTCTTAATCATCAGTTCCCTCACTCTGGTACAATGGTTTAGATGATACCTGATCGCGCTCCCCCTCTATCCGTCCCGCCGTTGGTGTAACCTGGACAACGATGTATGGTCACTTTAGCTGTTAACCTTCCTCAGTCACTAGGGTCTCCGGATCAGCCAGAGTCCCTGTCAATCTACTCGACATCGGTCTGCGAAGAGTGTCCTTCTACCAGCCTACCGATAGGAAGCTCGGAGTTACTGCTGCAAAGACACACAAGCACAGACACACACAAAAGTCAACAATACTACCAATGGCTGAGGTTGAAACACTCGGTATAGTGGGAAACATGGATCTAAGTATCTGTCTCCGCCACGTTTACCATCATTGAGGTATCCAACAACACCTGGTACAGAGCCCCTCCACATAGGGTCTTTCCAGCTCTTTCTTCTGTAGTCTTTTGCTATCACATAGTCTCCAGGGTGCAGAAAATGCTCAGATTCTCCTACTCAGTTGAGCAGAGTTATCTTCACCTTATGAAAATAAAATCTTAAGAACACAGTTAGGTTAGGTAAGACACAGTATGCTACTTATGTCCTCTCATCCGTCAGGAGAAGCCTTGAGATTATAAAGCGCACCTGCTTCCAGCTCATTTCATAGACAGACCTCCTCTACACCCTACCTCCTATCACACACAAAAAAAAAAAAAAGATTTAACCTAACCCATAACACATTATTACTACTGCTCATATCCTTAATACAATTTGCATATCTTACCACAAAAACATTAAAAACATTAAAAACCATTAAACCATTAAAACTACTGTAAGGCCAAAAATTATTAAAACACCTAAAACACCTGTAAGCCCAACATTTTTTTTTTAACACCTTCCCCCCTTTGGACAAACCCTTGAAATGACAACCCTTGACAATATCTTAACCCAATTGCATTCGATAACATTATTCAAGGATATCTCTTCTCAAGACTAACTCTCCCACTTCATCTTTGTCCTGTTTGGGATGATATAGGATTAATGCCAAACGATATACTTCTTTTACAATTCCTTATTATAAACAACCCCTAATTCAGTATTCCTCCAAGAGTTACAGTGTGGATGATCAGGCCACACCATAAACCCAGGACATACTGCAGAGGTCATTGAACTCATTCAATTAATTGTTCCATCAAAAAGTATACTACTCATTAACAACCATCAAAACATTTCATAAATGTTGTATCCCAAGTATACAGTAAGTACAGCTATTTTCAAAATAAATCACACATATTTACTTATCCCTCAGTAAATAAAAACCCAAATTACATGTGTATGCCCCTTTAAGATATTTCACGTCCCCATCCCATAAAAACAAAAACAAATACAAATAAAAATCCTATACAGCTAACATTTCATACTAAGTGATTTGTTTGTGGTTATTCGAACACCATCTAGTAAAACAATAAACAACCAAAAAATGGCCAGGTCTTATTTATAATCTCAGAAAATATTTCAAAGAAAAGAGAATCACTTCCCCCTTTTTCCTGGAAGAAAAAGTACACATTTAGTGAGTTTCCATTTTGATACCTCTTAATCAGTCCACACAATCTAAATTCGAAATTCTCACTCTCTTGCCACATCTCCTGACCCCTCCTTTCCAACAACCCTCCAGAACATCACTTGTGACTGCTCCCTTCTCCGGTGAATTCCACAATTCAGCGCACATACAAATAAATACAATCCCATAAGATTTAACCCCCTAGGCTTTTCCTTAGCCACAAATACAGTCAATTTCTCCGTGTAAGGAATCAGTGATATTTGATCCCAAGTATCTATTAAAATATTGTTTGAGACATGGGTCTCCTACATCTCCTTCATCATTCATTCTGTAGGGTATTTCCATCAATCCCAGAAAAGACTCTCAACCAAGACACATCAGACATTTATCATGTTTCATTAAGTGGAATATACACCTATAACATAACAAACCCATAACCACTTTCCAGTAATCTAATAATTTCAACCTGTTGCATTGTTTTTAATGTTTTTTTTGGTTCACTCTCCCTCTATTGTTATCATTCTAGCTTTGTATCATTACTGGATTAATGACATATGTGATAACTGTTTCGCATTAGATTGTGCCTTTTTCTCATAATGTGGTAATTGTAGCCTATTGCATTAATTTAGTTTAAAATACAAACTTGTTGTTGAACAAATCTAGAACCTACATTAAGTCGGTACTATCCCATCAGCATAATAGTTAAAACTACCTACACTCCACTGGTCCATGTAACGAAAACAAATTATCGTTTTAGAATTCATTAACTATTTGTATACATCTCTGGTGTCACGCAAACTATAGAATAAAGTAATAACAATTAGAATTTGTCAAATAAATGTTTTCCATCCAACTATTCAAACTTGCTTCAAATATCTCTTTCAGCTCGATACAGTCAAGCAAGTACGACTCTCTTTTACCCGAGAACTAGATCATGGCATTAGTAAAGTCTATTCACAACCCAACAATAACTAATAGTATATTTATATTCATATTATTAAAAGACCTTACTTTCATTCCATTACCTAAACAATTCAAATTATGGCCATAACTCTATCGCAATTGCCAGTCCGCTATTCAAATGTATGTAACTGTCCTTTCTGATTAGACTATAGTCACTCCTCCCTCTTTACCGTTGAATAAGTGAGTCCTTCAGTCTGAAAAGACACAGGCTGCTAAATCGTCCAGTCTTATCCTGACTGTTCCGTCAATCTAAACATTTACATTACATTTTAGCAGACGCTCTTATCCAGAGCGACTTACAGTTAGTGAGTGCATACATTATTTTTTATATATATTTTTATTGTTTTTTCATACTAGCCCCCCGTGGGAATCGAACCCACAACCCTGGCGTTGCAAACGCCATGCTCTACCAACTGAGCTACATCCCTGCCGGCCATTCCCTCCCCTATCCTGGACGACGCTGGGCCAATTGTGCACCGCCCTATGGATCTCCCGGTCGCAGCCGGCTATGACAGAGCCTGGATTCAAACCAGGATCTCTAGTGGCACAGCTAGCACTGCATCGCACTTTTCATCTCACTGTGCCACTCGGGAGATTAAACTAAACAACCCACAACCATAGTTGAACTATACTTAGAAAACCTAGACTCTAATCAGCGATGCAGAATCTATGCTTTATTGAAATGACAAGTTAATCCTCCTTTATTCCAATGATAATGATCAGTAGTTTTAGTATCTGGCACATACCACACTTCATCAGAAAATAGCTTTGATGGACACAGATCTCACACGCTCAACGTAAACAACTTAGAAGTCAACGAGTCAACCCCACATTCAATGATTTGGAAACAGATCTAAAAACCTTAACCAAATGAATTATATTTTCCCCCTAATATACTAAAATTCCTTGACTATATCACCTCTGCTTCTGAAATAATAGATAGCTTATTATAATGCTTAATTCTATCACATGCGCTATGTACTGTCTCTCATCCCCCACGTACGTCTACGTGTTTGGGCGTACAAGTCAACACCTATTATTTTATCCAATCCCTCGTAATAAATTTCACTCCCATGAAATCCATTCTATTCTAATATATTCACATCTACCAAACCATCCATGTTTCTAATGATTCTTTATTACCACAAATCAGTTAATCATAATTTAGTCTCAGCGGAACAACAACTAATTACCCAAATCCTTCCCCTCAGTCATAGAATCCTCACAGAATCGTATAGACTGGTCACTATTCACTGATCTTACAAAATTCTATGACAGGCATTGTTGTACGAAACTCCAAGATATCATTTACAAGAAAAGGTTATTATTCAAACGTATATAAAATTATCATACACACCTCTATATCTCATCATTCAAACTTCAGAGCGCGACTCATTTAGACCATTATACCACTCTAATTCCACATCCATACAATGTTGTTCTCAAACGCGCTTAATTACTATTTGTATGTAGCTCAGCTGGCAGAGCATGGCGCCTGCAATGCCAAGGTAGTGGGCTCGATCCCCGGGACCACCCATACACAAAATAAATGTATGCACGCATGACTGCAAGTCGCTTTGGATAAAAGTGTCCGCCAAATGGCTTATTATTATATTATAACCTACAGTAATATTTTATTCTATCAAAGGGCCCAAATTTGGAATGTTAACCCTATTCCAGTCATTATTTAACTGTAGTCAATGTATCACAATCCTACATCACCTCTAAAGTTTCCAAATATAATGTCAGAAACACACCCTGAAAGATTGACCAAAATACAATGCATAGACGTCATATGATCACACCGGTACACGTGACCTGTTCCACCAACAGGATTCCTCATACCCCTCCTAGTAATGTGAATTTACCACTCAGTATAAATGTATATCCACATAACATTAATTATTCTCTTTCCTAATGCAAGATTGGGCATGCCCTTTCTCCACCAGGCAGAAGCTTCAAACGACCTCAAATATAGTCCCTTTCCTTACAGAAAGGCTATTTACTTGTGTGGTCCTCTGTAGCTCAGCTGGTAGAGCACGGCGCTTGTAACGCCAAGGTAGTGGGTTCAATCCCTGGGACCACACATACACAAAAAATTTATGCACGCATGACTGTAAGTCGCTTTGGATAAAAGCGTCTGCTAAATGGCGTATTATTACTTGCAGGATTTCTTATTATTCTCACTCACACAGATGAGCAGCCACTTGTGCCCAAATGAATCAGACAGTTGAATGACTCACAGTAGCCCAAGCAAACCACTCATCCACATGAGATGATCTACTCTATCTAACACGTTCTCTATATTTTGAAGCCTTAGTGACTGTTTAACCAGTTCACCTACTCAGGATGACCGGTGTTAACTTCCAATTTATGTCACCTACTCCGGATGACATATCTTTTTACCTGATCGACCCTTTCTGACACAAGAAAGACAATTTTATACATGATTTCTATTTATTTAGCCCCCTAGGTGATACACTTCCTTGACACACCTGGACTTCTACCCATCCTACGCTTTCCTAAGCGACCTGTAAATTATGCCCTCCTTCTCTGATTCACTTTCTCGACACAGAGAAAAAGCGATATTTGTACAGGATTTCGCCTACCTAAGCAGTCCTAAAAAACGATGAACTTACTCGACACGTTTTATAGCGGTATTCGTAGGGCTTTCTAACATGTTATTGTTTGATCGTTCAACCAGATGGACAACGACCCGTGCCGAAATGACCCAGACAAAGTGATCAGCAAGATGAATCAAATGAATCGACCGAATTGAACAGACGCATCAGATGAGCAGCCGAGTGACCCCGATGACTGAATGCACGAATTGAGCAATCGAATCAAATAGATTGATCAGACTGTCCAGATGAGCAACCCGAATGAGACAGATGAATCATCCAACTTGACCACAACCAATCAAATCACAATGGATTAAACAGAATGACCAGCAGGACAATTGAATCAAATGACTTGAACAAACGGTTCAGACGAACAACCGAGTGACATCGACGAGTACAAGACGCGTCAAACAGTCGGTTTAGTCAAACAGATGCAATCATACTGACCAAATGATCAACTCAAACGAGACAGATAACCCATCCCACTCAACCACAATGACTGACTCACACCAACCCAAGCAGACCATCCACCTACCGAGCTGATCTACTTAAACTATTTTCTACTTATTGCAACCCTCAAGGCTTTTCATTATTTAACATGCATTTTAAATCCAAAAGCTCCCAGTCTCTAATTTTCTGGTTCTTAAATTTGGAGAGACCTACTTGGTATAGTGCAGCTGAGGCCAGGCCCCGGATCGAACCACACAAACGTTATACTATATAAGTAAGAACTTGGTTTACCTTATTTTTTTATTTTTATTTTTTTTAAACGGCCGCTTTTGTTTGTATGGTCCATCCAAGCCGTTTCACAACTGCAGATGTACACCGTCTCTGGTCCCTGTTTCCAACTCCTGGCAACGCTCGCCAATTATGTCGTAGAAATATTTGACTCAAAAGTAGTCAACTCAAAAATATCTCTCAAGAAACTGGAGCCTGTGAATCCAAAAATTAGACTTGTATTATCTAATAACGAAAGCCGAGCAGTTCCATGGAACGGCGGTCTCTCTTTGGCTTAGCGCTTCCTTTTATACACACACAAATGCACAAACAAGCTTTAACGGCATATTCAGTTACCCCCTTATGGCAAATTCCTAACTTATTTTAGTTCTGCACCACCCTTCTTTTCCAACGTCCAGCTGTCACACACTGTCCACTCCAAAAGGTCATGAATGCTTTTTTCTATATGAAGCCTCTCATTCTATCATTCTATTGGCTGCGTGGCCTAGGCCCCTTCTTAAAAAAGAACTAATGTAATGTATACAATGTGTCCATAATAAGCACATGGGCCACAGTTTTAGAGCCCCTGTGAAAGAGCACATACATTCATTTAAACATAGTCTATACCACATGGCTCATTAAAGCATGCATCTGGATTATAAAATATCAAACATGTTTATTATATTTTACCTTTGGCATTTCCCTACATTTGCCTTAATGATACATCAAATAATTATATACTTACTGTACAAAGGGGACTGTGAAGAGACAGCCATTTTATATATCTTGTATTTAATTTGCACTGTACTATGTATTAGATCTAGATATTGTCTGTATGTACTGATATGTAGGCTATGTATGACATTTTAAATGTATGTATTTCAGTCCTTGACATAGTTATGTACTATGTATTATGTCATGTTTCATGTGGACCCCAGGAAGAGTAGCTGATGCTTTTGCAGCGGCTAATGGCGATTCCTAATAAATACGCAATACCAAGTCTGACACAATATCTGCTCTGTCAACCTTGTCTAACTGTCTGGAAGAGGTTAAGTCTTGGATGCAGAACAACTTCCTCCAACTCAACAGCAGCAAGACTGATAGGCAACCCCCCAGCAGATCACCAACCCCTGCATTATCCGCCATGTCATAGATGGCAACATCATCCCCCTTCTCCTCAGTCATCATCAACCTGGGTGTGAAATTCGACCATGCTCTCTCCTTCACTGCCCACATTAGTCTATCACCTGAAGAACATCTCCCGCCTAAGACCCTCTCTCACCACTTCTGACGCAGAAAAGCTTATCCATGCATTCGTTTTCTCCAGAAGTGATTATGGGAATGCAGTACTTGGGGGCCTGTCTGCAAACTCAATTTATAAATTACAGCTAATTCAAAACAGTGCTGCAAGGATTCTGACACAAACAAAAAAGTATGCCCACATCACCCACATTCTTGCTGACATCCATTGGCTATCTGTCCCTCAAATAATTCTGTTCTTGATGAAGTATAATTTTCTCATTTGCTCATTACCGTAATGTGGTCTCTTATCTACCGTAACATGTATCTCATTACTGAAATGCATTATCAATTATATAATATTCCTAAAATAATATTAGCTACGGAATTGAAAATATTTGAGCTTTGCATAACATTTATTTTTCTCTTTATATTGGTGTACTTTTAAATATTAATAATAGTTTAAAACAGAAATAATTTAAAAATCCAGGTTTATATTACATGCCACACGTTACGGTGATGAGAATTGATTAAAATAATAACATGGAACATTTTCCCCTTGCTATGTTATTTTTTCTAACTTTACAAGTGTTATGGTAATTAGGTTTATTTGTGCATGATCTTGGACAATGTGTAAAAAATCATAAAATCTGAACAGTTAAGATGATGAATTTAACATAGACAATAATTTGAATTTTTATCCATTGCAAAAGACAATTTGTTTGTCTTTTCAAATTTTACAAAGAGTAATACCAAGTTTGTCATTTAGCAGACACTCTTAGCCAGAGCGACTTACAGGAGCAATAAGGGTTAAGTGCCAGGCTCAAGGGCACATCGACAGATTTCTCACCTAGTCGGCTCGGGGATTCGAACCAGTGACCTTTCAGTTCTTAGCCCAATGCTCTTAACCGATAGGCTACCTGCAAGAATCACCCTCAAGTTCGAAAACCCACAAATGTCGCTGTGTTAAAGCAGTTCTGCATGAAAGAGTGGGCCAAAATTCCTCTATAGCGATGAGAGAGACAACTACAGGAAGTGTTTGGTTGCAGTCATTGCAGCTAAAGGTGGCACAACAAGTTATTGAGTGTAAGGGGGCAATTACTTTTTCACACAGGGGCATTAGGTGTTGCATAACTTTGTTTATTAAATGAAATAAGTTTTCACATTTTGCGTTATTTGTTCACTCAGGTTCCCTTTATTTAATATTACGTTTTGGTTGAAGGTCTGATACCATTCAGTGTAAAAAAATATGCAAAAATAGTGAAAACCAGTAAGGGGGCAAATCGTTTTTCACAACACTGTGCATGCACATTTTTGCTGCATGTCAATGGTATAATGTAATGTTTAAACAATCAAAAGTCCTCTCACTTGAAGAGCCAGTGTGTTGATAAATTATTCATAGTTTTATGTATTCAAGACAGGTTATGTAAGTGCACTCAGAGTGAACTTTGTGTGTGTGTGAGCGAGAGAGCGAGATCCTACCTTGCCAGTCTTTATACCTGCAGGTGAACATTGTGTCAGATGGCCCGCATTCTGCTGCCCTGGTGCCTCCCGAAGGATACCACTTTCAGTCAGGTGAGGGTGAGGAAGGGGAGTGTGTGTGTGTGTAGGGTTTTCCATAAGTACATTGTGATGAGGTGTGAATGAAGGAGTCAGGCGCATGAGGTAAAACACCGAAGTCCAGAGTTTATTCAGTTTACATAAATAAAACGCACCCAGCGTCAAAACGAAACTAACAAGGGAAAATAATCCACCTTGGCAAATACACATGGAAGAGTAGCTCAACCGAGCTACTCGATCTCACAATAAACAATCACTCACAAAGACAAGGGGAACAGAGGGAACACTTATACACATACTAAATAGGGGAATGAACACCAGGTGTGTGTGATTGACAAGACAAGACAAGTGGAGTGATGAGAATGGGATCGGCAGTAGCTAGTAAGCCGGTGATGACGAACGCCGAAACCTGCCCGAACAAGGAGGGGAGGCAGCCTCGGCGGAAGTTGTGACAGTACCCCCCCCCTTGACGCGCGGCTCCAGCAGTGCGCCGACCCCGGCCTCGGGGACGGCCAGGAGGACGCGGAGCAGGGCGAGTCGGAAGGCGACGGTGGAAATCCCTCAACAGGGAGGGATCGAGGATGTCCCTCCTTGGGACCCAGCACCGTTCCTCCGGAACGTACCCCTCCCACAGAGGAGGTGGAGGAACCTCCCGCACCTCAGCCTCCTGGAGCGGACCAGCTACGACCGGCCTGAGAAGAGACACATGAAATGAGGGGTTAATACGGTAATCAGGAATTTGCCTTCTGACGACGCACGGCGCGCTGGAGGCGAACGTGGGCAGCGTCCCAAGTCTCCTCCGCGCTGAAACCAGTCATCCACCGCAGGAGCCTCGGTCTGGCTCTGGTGCCACGGTGCCAGGACCGGTTGGTAACCCAAAACACATTGGAAGGGTGTTATGTTAGTGGAGGAGTGGCGGAGAGAGTTCTGAGCGTATTCTGCCCATGGCAGGAACTCCGACAACTCCCCCAGCCTGTCCTGACAGTAGGTCCGCAGGAACCTACCCACATCATAATTCACCCTTTCCACCTGCCCATTACTCTCGGGGTGAAATCCAGAGGTCAGGCTGAACGAGACCCCCAGACGTTCCATGAACACCTTCCAGAATCTAGACGTGAACTGAAAACCTCGGTCGGACACTATATCCTCTGGTACCCCGTAGTGCCGGAAGATGTGAGTAAACAGAGCCTCCACAGTTTGTAGGGCCGTGGGGAGACCGGGCAGAGGAAGGAGGCGGCAGGACTTCGAAAAGCGATCCACAACGACCAGGATAGTGGTGTTACCTTGGGAGAGGGGAAGATTAGAAAGAAAATCAATACTAAGGTGAGACCATGGTCGTTGTGGAACTGGTATAGGTTGTAGCTTACACACTGGGAGGTGCCTAGGTGCCTTACTCTGGGCGCACACTGAGCAGGAGGAAACATACACCCTCACGTCCTTAGCCAAGGTAGGCCACCAGTACTTCTCGGTCAGGCATCACATTGTACGACCGATACCTGGATGACCAGAGGAGGGTGACGTGTGTGCCCACTAGATCAGACGATCACGGATAAGCGCTGCCACGTACTGCCGCCCAGCTGGACACTGCGGTGGAGATGGATCTGTGCGTAATGCCTGCGCTATATCCACGTCCATCGCCCATACTACCGGCGCCACAATGCATGAGGCCGCGAGTATGGTGGTGTTGTCTATCGGCCTCTCCTCTGAGTCATACAGCCAAGACAGTGCGTCTGCCTTCACGTTCTTCGTACCCAGAATGTATGAGAGTGTGAAATCAAACCGGGTAAAGAAGAGGGCCCATCTGGCCTGGTGAGAATTCAGCCTCCTCGCTGCCCGAATGTACTCCAGGTTACGGTGGTCAGTCCAGACGAGGAAAGGCTGTTTCACCCCTTCAAGCCTATGCTTCCACACCGTCAAAGCTCGGACAACAGCCAGCAGCTCCCGATCACCAACGCCGTAGTTCTGCTCTGCCGAGCTGAGCTTCTTCGAAAAGAAGGCACAGGGGCGGAGCTTGGGTGGGGTGCCCGAGCGTTGGGATAAGACAGCACCTATCCCTACCTCGGACGCATCCACCTCCACTACGAACGGTAGTGATGGATCGGGGTGAGCCAGTACCGGGATGGAGGTGAACAGACCCCGCAATCTACTGAAGGCCAAATCAGCCTCAGCAGACCAGCGGAGCTGGGATGGCCCACCCTTCAACAAGGAGGTAATGGGAGCTGCGACCTTGCCAAAGCCCCGAATATACCTCCGATAGTAGCTGGCAAAGCCAAGGAAGCGCTGCACCTCCTTCACCGTGGTTGAAGTCGGCCAATTACGCATGGCTGAAATGCAATCTCCCTCCATCTCCACACCTGAGGTAGTAATGCGGTATCCGATAGCATGGCATCACAGCAGGCTAGCTCCCGTCGGACGTCCTCCCTTAGGTTGCACCGGAAATGGTCGATCAGGGCCTGCTCATTCCACCCGGTCCCCGCTGCCAGCGTCCGGAACTCCAGCGCGTAGTCCTGTGCGGTCCTCGTCCCCTGCCTCAGATGGACCAGTCATTCGCCCGCCTCTCGTCTCTCAGGCGGGTGATCGAAAACGGCCCGAAAGAGGCGAGCAAACTCCCCGTAGTCCTCCAACACGGCACCTCCCTCGTTCCACACCACGTTGGCCCACTCCAGGGCTCTCCCACAAAGGCAGGAAACGAGGACGGATACCTTCTCCCGCTCCAGTGGCGCCGGCCTGATGCTGGAGAAATACAGCTTGAGTTGGAGCAGAAATCCCTTACATCGCGCTGCCGTCCCATCAAACGCCGGTGGCCGGGATATCTGGATCCCTCCAGGGGCTGGGGTGTAGGTGGCTGGATCCGGTTGACCAGCTGGTCTCGATAGATCGGGTCCTCTCCTCTTCAGGTGTTCTACTACCTGAAGAACCCAATCCATCGCTTTCCCCAAGCTGGCCAGCATCGAGGAATGATCCTGGACCTTTGCCACAACTCCTGGCATGTGGTCTTCTCCTGCTGACTCCATTCAGCGGGTGAGTGATTCTGTGATGAGGTGTGAATGAAGGAGTCAGGCGCAGGAGGTAAAACACCAAAGTCCAGAGTTTATTCAGTTTACATAAATAAAACGCACCCAGCGTCAAAACAAAACTAACAAGGGAAAATAATCCACCTTGGCAAATACACATGGAAGAGTAGCTCAACCGGGCTACTTGCTCTCACAATAAACAATCACAAAGACAAGGGGAACAGAGGGAACACTTATACACATACTAATTAGGGGAATGAGCACCAGGTGTGTGTGATTGACAAGACAAGACATGACAAGTGGAGTGATGAGAATGGGATCGGCAGTAGCTAGTAAGCCGGTTACAACGAACGCCGAAACCTGCTCGAACAAGGAGGGGAGGCAGCCTCGGCGGAAGTCGTGACATACATGGAGTAGCCAGACAAATAGAAAAAGTAGCCAGGATTTTGTTTGCAGAATGAGCTGTATTTTGGTGGCCTCTGGTACATTCTAATGCATTTATTCCATCCGAAATACTTGTATTGTCTAGGCCTATATGATCAGGAATGTTTTCTAAGTAAGATAACCTTTTTTAAACATTAAACCTGTCTTCTCTTGAGATTCAAGTCATATTTACAGTTTTACCGCAAGATATGAACTACCACAAAGATGTTTGTTCTTCAAATTATGTATTTTATTGGCTCTGCTGCTGTGGACACTTAGGGTAAGGAAACCAATGTGTCATTTTGTAATTTGGGTGAACTATCCCTTTAACAGTTTGGCCTGTCAATCAATTACTGTGGCTGAGATTGTCAGGGGAGGGGGCAGGATGTTTGTGAGTCCCAGAGTTGGTAGGGTTTCAGACCTGTCAATCAATCACTGTGGGTGGGACTTTAAGAGAAGGCAGTAGATTAGTAATCTAGTCAGAAGAACTAGTCTAGTCTACCCTTTCAATTTAATTTATTGTGGCAAAAACTAAACCTAGTCTACTCTTTCAATTTAGTTTATTGTGGCAACACCTAAGAATAAAGGTTGTGTTCTGTCAAGTAAACATGGATTCCCTATTGAGAAACAATATACTGTATAATTGCAGGAAAATGTTTTTAGAAATGCTAAAATGTTGATGGGGAGGACCCCCAGACCCCCCTGCCAGATTGTGCACCCCCACTTTTCTACCAAGTCAGGCACCCATGAATAGACATACAGGTATGATTGAAGAATGAAGCAAGTGTTTAACATGAGTTTTGCTAAACAGAAAGCAGCAGTTGACTACTCCATTGTTGACACTTAAATCACATAGTATATCAATATCAAATAAGTATCATGACATTAGCTTTTATAACCTTTTACAATCTGTTTTCGTTTTTTATCATATTTTGGACCAGAATTACTCTATCTCCACTACCTATTCTTCCTTTAGTGAGGATTCAACATCTTCATCAAATGTTTTTTTCATCATTTATCTGCAGATAATTGCCAAAAAGCAGTAGTAGCCTACCAGTATGCAGATTTGGGAGACAAATGAATGGCTCTCTCACCTCACCGATGGTTCACCTAAAAGATCCGTTAAAAAAAGCATGTTTGTTCGTGAACAACCAAACCCATCACTAGGCTACATTGACAAGAAACTTTAGCGGTCACTGGCAAGACCGTCATGGGCTTTGAATCCTAGGAAAACACAAACAAGATCTTTGCCTTACTTATCTCGGTGCGATACCATGGACATATAACTATGTTGTATGGTTTATGAATAGCAAATCGATATAGGAGATTGCCTTTATTCAGTCAGTTCAACACCTTTTTAATAAATTAGTCAACACAAGCTGTTCGATCGTCAATCAAAGAACAGAAAATAGCCTATGCCCCCCGACTCCGTGGCTGGCTAAAGGCCTATGATAAATAAATGAATGTGCCACAAAACAATAATTAAGTGGATTTCAACTCATCGTTACTACTTACATTACATGGGACGTTTAAATTCACTCACAGGAGAAGATGAAGAAGCATCATGCTCTCCCTCTTCCGTGAAAATAAAATTGACCGTAGCCAACCACAGCGCACAAAAATAACACATGCACCGAGACACGGGACAGACAGCAGACTGGGTTTGTGACTGACAGGTGCCTGTCCTCTCAATAGATCACTAGAAGATGCATATCGTTCATTCTAGCGGGAGAAGGCTATATGGACTTTTCTGACTGACGAATTTAAACTTTGAAATGGAAAGCAGCCTAGTTACTGAAGTGGGAAAAGTAGGCAGCTGACAATTAGTCTGTTATTGGCTGTTTAGCGCTTATTGAAAACACTGTGAGTGTGAGTGTGTGTGCGTGACATGGATGTGTGTGTGTGAATGTATCTGTTTGAGCATTTACTGTACATGTGCTGCTGAGTCTCTCAGTGTGTGTTTGTGTGTGTTTGTCCCAGTTTGTGTCTGTGTGTGTGTGTCCATGCGCGTATCTGTGCATGTGTATGTGTGTGTCCATACGTGTGTGTAACCTATGTGCCTCAGTGTGTGTCCGTACGTGTGTGTGTTGGGGGTGCGGATTACGGAGCTGACAGCAGAGTGTTGAGGGGCTGGTGGCAATCCCAGTGCATGCTGGTCTCTCTGCCTTCCAATTTACCAATAAGCTCCTTAAAAACAAACTAATCAATCTCTGTCTCTTTTTCTCTCTCTCTCCCTCTCTCTCTATTTTCTCTATCTCTCTCTTTCTCTCTAACTGTCTCTCTCAATTCTCAATTCAAAATACTTTATTGTAGGGCTGGGTGATTTATCAAATTAATTTGATTATTTCGAATATATGTTTTTGCGCGATATTCCAAATGCATGTATCCAGAATCTAGTTTTTATATATTTATTTATTTATGAACGTTTATGTCCACTTGATCTCATGTTGTCTTTTTGGTTTCATCTCCTTCGGTCCTTCTACTGCAACTGTGCACCTACACAACAAAGCTGAGAGATCACTTCTTCATCTCTGTGACAAGCGGTTTCAACTTGCTAGTTGCTTTTTGCATTTGAGGTTTGGTCCAACAGAATCGGTCATATGGACACCGGAAGACATTGAGACATTATTTTACTATAATAGAGGAGAAGTTAGCCTTTCTAACAATACCCTTTTTATGTCTCAACTCCTCAAATTGCTCTCTTCGCAGACACTACCAAAACAGGAGTAGCAATGGACATTGATTCTGGAAAATTAATGCTCAGTTTGTCGCTTGCGGCATTGAGGTACTTAGCCAAATACTATTATATTAGCTGTCTAGTCTGTGTTTTATAAATGTGCAATAAGCATAAAACAAATTATACAAGGCATTGGCAAATCGTTCTCATTCTGAGAAATAAGGTAGGCCACTTGGCTAGCATGCTGTACAAACAGTTGGAGACGGACAGAAGGGTGTGTCTATAGCAATTCAACTGTTCTACATTATCTGGAAAATAGATCCAAGTTGGCTAAACTTGAAATATAAAGATTAGCTGGCTACTCACTAGCACGTGGGCTTGTGCTTGAGAGATTGTTTATGTGACTTGTGTTCATTTTCTATAATGCCTGCTACAAGAAGTTAGGCAAATCAAATTACATTTTATTTATCGCATGTGTTGAATATAACTGGTGTAGACTCTACAGTGAAACGCTTGCTTACAAACCTTTCCCAATATTGCAGAGTTGAAAAAATAATAATGAAAAATATAATAGTAACTAACACAAGAGGAATAAAATAAAATACACAAGAATGGAGCTACAGTTGAAGTCGGAACTTTACATACACCTTAGCCAAATACATTTAAACTCAGTTTTTCACAATTCCTGACATTTAATCCTAGTAAAAATTTGCTGTCTTAGGGTCAGTTAGGATCACCACTTTATTTTAAGAATGTGAAATGTCAGAATAATAGTAGAGAGAATGATTTATTTCAGCTTTTATTTATTTCATCACATTCCCAGTGGGTCAGAAGTTTACATACACTCAATTAGTATTTGGTAGCATTGCCTTTAAATTGTTTAACTTGGGTCAAACATTTCAGGTAGCCTTCCACAAGCTTCCCACAATAAGTTAGGTGATTTTTGGCCCATTCCTCCTGACAGAGCTGGTGTAACTGAGTCAAGTTTGTAGGCCTCTTGCTCGCATACGTTCTATAGGATTGAGGTCAAGGCTTTGTGACGGCCACTCTAATACCTTGACTTTGTTGTCCTTAAGCCATTTTGCCACAACTTTAGAAGTATGCTTGGGGTCATTGTCCATTTGGAAGACCCATTTGCGACCAAGCTTTAACTTCCTGACTGATGTCTTGGATGTTGCTTCAATATATCCACATCAGTTTCCTTCCTCATGATGCCATCTATTTTGTGAAGTGCACCAGCCCTCCTGCAGCAAAGCACCCCCACAGCATGATGCTGCCACCCCCGTGCTTCACGGTTGGGATGGTGTTCTTCGGCTTGCAAGCTACCCCTTTTTCCTCCAAACATAACGATGGTCATTACGGCCAAACAGTTCTATTATTGTTTGATCAGACCAGATGATATTTCTCAAAAAAGTATGATCTTTGTCCCCATGTGCAGTTGCAAACCATAGTCTGGCTTTTTTATGGCGTTTTTGGAGCAGAGGCTTCTTCCTAGCTGAGCGGCCTTTCAGGTTATGTCGATATAGGACTCATTTTTCTGTGGATATAGATACTTTTGTACCTGTTTCCTCCAGCATCTTCACAACGTCCTTTGCTGTTGTTCTGGGATTGATTTGTACTTTTCGCACCAAAGTACGTTCATCTCTCAGAGACAGAACGCGTCTCCTTCCTGAGCGGTATGACGGTTGCGTGGTCACATGGTGTTTATATTTGCGTACTATTGTTTGTACAGATGAACGTGGTACCTTCAGGCATTTGGAAATTGCTCCCAAGGATGAACCAGACTTGTGGTGGTCTACAATTTTTTTTTCTGAGGTCTTTGCAGATGTCAAGTGAAGAGGCACTGAGTTTGAAGGTAGGCCTTGAAATACATCCACAGGTACACCTCCAATTGACTCAAATTATGTTAATTAAACTATCAGAAGTTTCTAAAGCCATGACATAATTTTCTGGAATTTTCCAAGCTGTTTAAAGGCACAGTCTACTTCTGACCAACTGGAATTGTGATACAGTGAATTATAAGTGAAATAATCTGTCTGTAAAGAATTGTTGGAAAAATTACTTGTGTCATGCACAAAGTATATGTCCTAACCGACTTGACAAAACTATAGTTTGTTAACAAGAAATGTGTGGAGTGGTTGAAAAACAAGTTTTAATGACTCCAACCTAAGTGTATGTAACCTTCCGACTTCAACTGTATATACAGAGAGTACCAGTACCAGATCAATGTGCAGAGGTAACAAGTACTTGAGGTAGATATGTACATGAAGGGTAAAGTGACTAGGCATCTGGAATAGAAAATAATAAGAGTAAAATAAAGAACAGAGTAGCAGCAGCAAATTATGAGTGTAAATTTTTTTTTGTGTGTGTTGTGTCAGTATGCGTGTGTTTTATTTTTGGCCCCTAACACCCTCACAAACTTTTACAGATGCACCATTGAGAGCATCCTGTCGGGCTGTATCACTGGGCGGCAGGTAGCTTAGTGGGTAAGAGCGTTGTGCCAGTAACCGAAAGGTCGCTGGTTCTAATCCCCAAGCCGACTAGGTGAAAAATCTGTCGATGTGCCCTTAAGCAAGGCACTTAACCCTAATTGCTCCTGTAAGTCGCTCTGGATAAGAGCGTCTGCTAAATGACTAAAATGTAAAATGTAATGTATGGCAACTGCACCGTCTGCAACCGCAGGGCTCTCCAGAGGGTGGTACGGTCAACCCAACGCATCACCGGGAGCACACTACCTGCCCTTCAGGACATCTACAGCATGTACATAGACATGGAACACTGGTCACTTTAATAATGGAACACTGGTAACTTTAATCATGTTTATATACCACATGGTGGTGGCAGCATCATGCTTTGGGGATGTTTTTCAGCGGCAGGGACTTGGAGACTAGTCAGGAACGAGGGAAAGATGAACGGAGCAAAGTACAGAGAGATCCTTGATGAAAACTTTCTCCAGAGCGCTCAGGAACTCAGAATCGGGCAAAGGTTCACCTTCTAACAGGATAACAACCCTAAGCACACAGCCAAGACAATGCAGGAGTGGCTTCGAGACACGTCTCTGAATGTCCTTGAGTGGACCAGCCATAGCCCGGACTAGAACCAGATCTAACATCTCTGGAGAGACCTGAAAATAGCTGTGCAGCGACGCTCCCCATCCAACCTGACAGAGCTTGAGAGGATCTGCAAAGAAGAATGGGAGAAGCTCCCCAAATACAGGTGTGCCAAGCTTGTAACTTCGTACCCAAGAAGACTCAAGGCTGTAATCTCTGCCAAAGGTGCTTCAACAAAGTACTGAGTAAAGGGTCTGAAAACGTATGTAAATGTGATATATATATATATTTCTAGTAAACAAAATCTGCAAAACAGTTTTTGCTTCCTCATTATTGGGTATTCTGTGTAGATTGATGATTTTTTTTTATTTTTTTATAAGGCTGTAACGTAATAAAATGTGGAAAAAGTCAAGGGGTCTGAATACTTTCCCAATGCACTGTATATATATATATATATATATATATATATATATATATATATATATATATATATATAAATATATATATGCATTTATATACAGTACCAGTCAAATGTTTGGACACACCTACTAATATTTTCTACATTTTGAAATATTCCGTATTGACTGACCTTCATGTCTAAAAGCAATGATGGACTGTCGTTTCTCTTTGCTTATTTGAGATGTTCTTGCCATAATATGGACTTGGTCTTTTACCATATAGGGCTATCTTCTGTATACCCCCCCTACCTTGTCACAACACAACTGATTTGCTCAAATGCATTAAGAAGGAAAGAAATTCCACAAATGAACTTTTAAGGCACACCTGTTAATTGAAATGCATTCCAGGTGACTACCTCATGAAGCTGGTTGAGAGAATTCCAATAGTGTGCAAAGCTGTCATCAAGACAAAGGGTGGCTACTTTGAAGAATCTCAAATATAAAATATAAGTATTGGTCACCTACAAACAAGCAAGATTTCTGGCTCTCACAGACCTGTAACTTCTTCTTTAAGAGGCTCCTCTGTCCTCCACTCGTTACCTGTATTAATGGCACCTGTTTGAACTTGTTATCAGTATAAAAGACACCTGTCCACAACCTCAAACAGTCACACTCCAAACTCCACTATGGCCAAGACCAAAGAGCTGTCAAAGGACACCAGAAACAAAATTGTAGACCTGCACCAGGCTGGGAAGACTGAATCTGCAATAGGTAAGCAGCTTGGTTTGAAGAAATCAACTGTGGGAGCAATTATTAGGAAATGGAAGACATATAAGACCACTGATAATCTCCCTCGATCTGGGGCTCCACGCAAGATCTCACCCCGTGGGGTCAAAATTATCACAAGAACGGTGAGCAAAAATCCCAGAACCACACGGAGGGACCTAGTGAATGACCTGCAGAGAGCTGGGACCAAAGTAACAAAGCCTGCCATCAGTAACACACTACGCCGCCAGGGACTCAAATCCTGCAGTGCAAGACGTGTCCCCCTGCTTAAGCCAGTACATGTCCAGGCCCGTCTGAAGTTTGCTAGAGTGCATTTGGATGATCGAGAAGAGGATTGGGAGAATGTCATATGGTCAGATGAAACCAAAATATAACTTTTTGGTAAAAACTCAACTCGTCGTGTTTGGAGGACAAAGAATGCTGAGTTGCATCCAAAGAACACCATACCTACTGTGAAGCATTGGGGTGGAAACATCATGCTTTGGGGCTGTTTTTCTGCAAAGGGATCAGGACGACTGATCCGTGTAAAGGAAAGAATGAATGGGGCCATGTATCGTGAGATTTTGAGTGAAAACCTCCTTCCATCAGCAAGGGCATTGAAGATGAAACGTGGCTGGGTCTTTCAGCATGACAATGATCCCAAACACACCGCCCGGGCAACGAAGGAGTGGCTTCGTAAGAAGCATTTCAAGGTCCTGGAGTGGCCTAGCCAGTCTCGAGATCTCAAGCCCATAGAAAATCTTTGGAGGGAGTTGAAAGTCTGTGTTGCCCAGCGACAGCCCCAAAACATCACTGCTCTAGAGGAGATCTGCATGGAGGAATGGGCCAAAATACCAGAAACAGTGTGTGAAAACCTTGTGAAAACGTTTGACCTGTGTCATTGCCAAAAAAGGGTATATAACAAAGTATTGAGAAACTTTTGTTATTGACCAAATACTTATTTTCTACCATAATTTGCAAATAAATTCATTACAAATCCTACAATGTGATTTTCCGGATTTTTTTCCTCATTTTGTCTGTCATAGTTGACCTGTACCTATGATGAAAATTACAGGCCTCTCTCATCTTTTTAAGTGGGAGAACTTGCAAAATTGGTGGCTGACTAAATACTTTTTTTCCCCACTGTATACTTGGATGTGTAGTGTCAGCGTTTTTTGCTGGCATGACATGTTTAAGTTTGCTAATCTTGCCAATCAAACAAGTATTGATGTAATTGGCAGTATCAGTGGGTTTTGTGATGAATGAGCCATCTGATTCAATGAATGATGGAGCTGAGTTTGCTTTTTTGCCCAAAATGTCATTTAAGGTGCTCCAAATCTTTTTACTATCATTCTTTATGTCATTTATCTTTGTTTCATAGTATAGTTTCTTCTTATTTTTATTCTGTTTAGTCACATGATTTCTGAATTTATAGTACATTTGTGCAGCCAGACTTATTTGCCATTCCTTTTGCCTCATCTGTCTGAACCATACAATTTTTAAATTCCTCATCAATCCACAGGGATTTAACTGTTTTTAGAGTCATTTTCTCAATGGGTGCGTGCTTATTAGTAACTGGAATAAGCAAGTTCATAAATGTGTCTTTAGTGCCTTGTTTCAAACCGGATGCATGTTTTAGAATATTTGTATTCTGTACAGGCATCCTTTTTTTCACTCTGTCAATTGGGTTAGTGTTGTGGAGTAACTACAATGTTGTTGATTCATCCTCAGTTTACTCCTATCACAGCCATTAAACTCTGTAACTGTTTTAAAGTCACCATTGGCCTCACAGTGAAATCCCTGAGTGGTTTCCTTTCTCTCTGGCAACTGAGTTAGGAAGGACGCCTGTATCTTTGTTGTGACTGGGTGTATTGATGCACCACCCAAAGTGTAATTAATAACTTCACCATGAGCAAAGGGATATTCAATGTCCTTTTTTTTCTTCTCCCATATACCAATAGGTGCCCTTTGCGAGGCGTTGGAAAACCTCCCTGGTCTTTGATGTTGAATCAGTTTTTGAAATTTACTGCTCGACTGAGGGACCTTATATATTATCGTAATAAAATCATGTTAAACACTATTATTGCACACATAGTGAGTCCATGCAACTTATTATGTGAGTTGTTATGCAAATATTTACTCCTGAATTTATTTAGGCTTGCCATAACAAAGGGGGTGAATACGTTTTGACTCAAGACATTTCATCTTTTAATTTTTAATTTATTTGTGAAAACATATATATATATATATATATATATATATATATATATATATATATATATATATATATATATATATATATATATGTATAAAAGCATTATTCCACTATGATATTATGGTGTATTGTGTTTAGGCAAGTGACCAAAAAATCTACATTTATTCCATTTTAAATGGATTGTGAAAAACTGTAAGGGGTGTGAATACTTACTGAAGGCACTGAATACTTTCTGAAGGCATGTGTCTATACATGTATGTTTGCCAAGGCAAACATATAAACACATATCAAATCAATGATGAGGCAGATAGGGGATAATAATAGGATAAATAATAATACTCATTAAGAAATTAATGAAGACAAAAAATAAATAGTGAGAAAGACACAAGTGGTATTGTTGTTGCTCTGGTTGGTCGTTCCACTGGCTGTCATTACAGGTGTGACAGGAAGCTACATATTTTGCAGCTAATATGCCCACAAAGTTTTTTTTTCTCCCAATAGATATTGGGTTTTCTCCTTTTCTGTTTTGGCAAAGAAAATTGCCCATCTGTATAGTTTTTGCAGTTTAGTTTAAAATCCAGCTCTGTCTCCACCTCTCTCTGAGGGCAGAGTGAGCACAACCTGTCCTCTCTGGGTAGCCAGATCTGCCTGTGACTGCCGGTTTCTATGGCCAGGCTGTGCTCACTGAGTCTGTACATAGACATATTTTCTGTGGTATCTTTCCAATAGGTGATATATTTTTTTAGTTTGTTTTGTGATAATTTGGTTGGGCCAGATTTTCTGAGTGCTGTCCTGAGGCTTTGCTGGGTTGGTAGTGGTTAGTGAACTTAGCCCCAGGATCAGCTGGCTGAGGGGACTCTTCTCTATTGTCACTTCTTTGTAATGGTAGGAGTGGGGGTCACTTGTTTGTAAATTATTATTGATATGGTGGGGCTCTTTTTTGGATATTAATCAGACTAGGGAATTGGCCTGATTCTGCTCCCCATGCGTTGTTTGGAGTTTTTCTCTGTACTCAGGATGCTCTTATGGAATTCTGCATTCAGGGTTACAATTTAGTGTTTGTCCCATTTGTCAAATTCTTGCTATGTAAGCGGACCCCACACTTCACTGCCATATACTTCAATTGGTTATATTATTGATTTGAGATCCTTATTGGTATGTCTAATTTAATAGATATTTTAATGACATAGAAAGCCCTCCTTGCTTTGTCTTTCAGTTCATTCACGGCCAGGTTGAAGTTCCCTGTGGAGCAATGTTTTGTCCCAAATATATGCAGGTATGTGTGTGTTCTATATGAGTGGAGCCCAGTAAAAAAGTATATTGGTTTCCCTGACTTCTCTCTCTCTATCTGTCTCTCTATCTAACTCTCTCTCACAAGAAGCTCTATTGGAAATTGTAAGAACTCACCTTACCAAAATAATTTGTAATAGCATCAGTATAACAGTAACAGAGTTAAGCGATATTAATGGAACAACAAAACATGTATAAGTTATATAGTGCAGAATTTCTAGAAATGCTAGTATTATTCATTTATTAGCTGTTCTCTCTCTCTCTCTCTCTCTCTCTCTCTCTCTCTCTCTCTCTCTCTCTCTCTCTCTCTCTCTCTCTCTCTCTCTCTCTCTCTCTCTCTCTCTCTAGCTTCTCTCTTTCTCTCTCTGTTTTCCTCAGAGAGAGTGAGAGAGAACCCTACTCCTCCTCTTCTTCTCCCCAAAGAGACCCAGTGTCAGATTGAGAATGGGGTACAGGAGTCAACTCCTCCTCCTCCCTCTGGTTAGCACACGGTAGAGTCCTAATGTTGATGGAAGACACTGTTAACACAACAATGATCACACTGATTAGTGTCTGTTAGTGTATACTATAGAGACAAAATAAAAAGAAGACTAGTATCCCAATCGGACTCATCAAGGTATAGAATAAATAAGAGATTAGCTATGCCTACAGTAAAATACTTACTAAACATGTGGACGAAATGTGATATAGATTATAAATTGCACTGCCACTTTCTGTCTTTTTGTAGTTGCATAAGATGAGTTTTGGAGTATCTCCCCCAAAATATGATTTTTTAAGATGTAACACATCTAAACAGTTACAGTATGTTCTCAGAACACATTTAAAGTATCTATTTAGTAGTGAAGGGCTCCCGAGTGGCGCAGCGGTCTAAGGCACTGCATCTCAGTGCTTGAGGCGTCACTACAGACCCCCTGGTTCGATTCCAGGCTGTATCACAACCGGCTGTGATTGGGAGTCCCATAGGGCGGCGCACAATTGGCCCAGCTTCGTCCGGGTTTGACAGGTGTAGGCTGTCATTGTAAATAAGAATTTGTTCTTAACTGGCTTGCCTAGTAAAATAAAAAATTATAATAAATAAAAAGGGAGGAAAAATCAATACAGTTACATATCACAATATTATTGATTATTATTATTTGACTCCATGTAGCCTATCGATTTGTACAGATAGAAATAAATAATTGCTACTGTAGGTAGCGTTAGTCATGCAGAAAATAGTGCTGGAAGAATAGCATCACACAATGACCAGAGAGCACAGTCCAGTAAGCTTCTACTGTACCCATCTAATCATGCACAAACACACACACACACACACACACAAATGCACACGCACACGCACACAGACACACACACACACACACACACACACACACACACACACACACTGCCCCTCTCCTGACTGTGAGAAACAGAGACAGGGGAAATGTTTTGGAGAGATAACACAACCTGAGGTATTGACCACCTCACAGCCCCCGCTGTCAACCTGTAGAAACAGCCCAAAATATATTTGCATGAAGTAAATGAGTCTCTCTCACCACGTCAGGCCCTGCTACCTAAGGCCAAAGGTTTTACTGTCCCAGATGCAGGCTCCATCTGCCCTCCTTCTCTTCGTCCTCTTCTTTATTCTTTGTTAACTGTTGAATAGACGTCTGGTGGATTGGACAGCACTCAACTGATGATATTGTTGAGTACCGTATGATATATTTAAATATTGTGTGTAGTAGGAAACAATGCATTCATGATTATTTGATGAGTGACTGATGTTAGCCTAACTACACTAGGCTACTTTCCTTCTTGTCACAGAGCATTAATCAACTCCATTAGATTCAGAAATTCAGTCATTTCAGAATTCTTCCATTAATACTTATCTCATGCAAGTACTGTTTCTGTCAGTGATAGCCAGTCCATTCCTGATTTGGTTGGCTAGGGAGTAGCAGGTCAAACGGGGTCAAGGAGAGGGCCACTGTGCTATGATCCTGCGTGGCTAGGGGATACTGCAAGCCATATAGGCCCTCTATAAGCTTGTTATTGCCTGACTTTGCGATGCGGTTTTACAAAGGTGAGCCCACAAGCAGCTTCCATAAAGGTTCCTTTCACCTTAGGACCAAAAGTAAGGGCTAAAGCTGACTGGCTTGCAGAATAGACCTAGGCCTTGGGCCTTTATGTCTTTGGGGGTCGAGTAATGGGGTCTGGCTGGAGGCTATCAACTTTAACATTTTATGTATGCCACCTTTTGTAACGTGTGGGGGACATTATTGACGTTTGACCTGTGTTTGTATTTCCTACCTCTCCTTTGCCACTAATCAATCACATCATCGATCCAATAATCAGAAGGGGGTGATGGGTAGAGAGAAAGGGACCCTGGGTACGAAGTGAGGGATCCTGGTATAGGCCTCGGGCTAGATTGGGAGATGTTGTTCACCTCTGCAGTGTCACAGTGTTGGCTAAGTTTCACTCAGTAAGGTCTGTCTCTGTGACCTGAGACTGTTAATAAGGTGTCTATAAAATCAAATGAAATTAAATGAAATTGTATTTGTCACATGCTTCATAAACAACAGGTGTAGACTAGTGACACGAGGAATAAATACACAGTGAATAACGAATTACAATAAAGAGTAAAAACATGGCTATATACAGGGAGTACCAGTAACGAGACGATGTGCAGGGGTACATGGACCAAAGGTATGTTGACACCTGCTCGTCGAACATCTCATTCCAAAATCATGGACATTAATATGGAGTTAGTCCCCCCTTTACTGCTATAACAGCCTTCACGAACAGTTTGTGTGCTAACGTTGGTTCCAGAGGCAGTTTGGAACTCGGTAGTGAGTGTTGCAACCGAGGACAGATTATTTATATGCACTATGCGCTTCAGCACTCGGCGGTCCCATTCTGTGAGCTTGTGTGGCCTATCACTTTGCGGCTGAGCTGTTGTTGCACCTAGACTTTTCCACTTCATTATAACAGCACTTGTTAACCGGGGCAGCTCTAGCAGGGAAGAAATTTGACGAACTGACTTGTTGGAAAGGTGGCATCCTATGACGGTGCCACGTTGAAAGTCACTAAGCTCTTCAGTAAGGCCATTCTACTGCTAATGTTGGTCTATGGAGATTGCATGGCTGTGTGCTCGATTGTATACACCTGTAAGCAACGAGTGTTGCTGAAATAGCCGAATCCACTAATTTGAAGGGGTATCCACATACTTTTGTATATATAGTGAAGGTAGTGGTAAAGTGACTAGGCAACAAGATAGACAATATACAGTAGCAGCAGCGTGTTTGTGTGAGTGTGTGTGTGGCGTCAGTATGCATGTTGTGTGTGTTGGCGTATGTAGTGTGTGTGTTGGGGTGTCAGTGTAAGTATGTGTGAGTGTGTGGGTAGAGTCCAGTGTATGTGCATAGAGTCAGTGTAAGAGAGTTAGTGCAAAAAAGGGTCAATGCAGGTAGTCCAGTTAGCCATTTGATTAGCTATTTAGCAGTCATACTTAGCAGTCTTATGGATTAGGGGTAGAAGCTGTTCAGGGCCCTGTTGGTTTCAGACTTGGGACACTGGTACCACTGCCGTGCGGTAGCAGAGAGAACAGTCTATGGCTTGGGTGCCTGGAGTATGTGACAATGTTTTGGTCCTTCCTCTGACACCGCCTGGTATAGAGGTCCTGGATGGCTGGGAGCTTGGCCGCAGTGATGTACTAAGTCGTATTCACTACCCTCTGTAGCGCCTTGCGGTCGGGTGCCTTGCAGTTGCCTTACCAAGCGTTGATACATCCAGTCAAGATGCTCTCAGTGGTGCAGCTGTATAACCTTTTGAGGATCTGATGACTGTTATGTGAATTATTTAACAAACTATTTCAGTGTCTCTGTGCGTCTCCCAAAATCAAGAAACGGACAGAGTCCCGGTCTGCATAGTCAGAGATGTTTATTCATTGAGAATTCTGCCATCACAATTTCAGAGTCCATCTTTTATACTCACAAGTCATACAAAAACCTTTAGGCAGGCTGTAGTTTTCCACTTTATAATTGCTCTCCTGACCATCAGTTCACACACACACTTTCTTATCATAGCCTATTCCCTGCATTCCTCAGTTATCGCCGTTCTCACAATATTCTGCACCATGTTTCATATTCCTTAAAAAGCCTGACAGTTTATCTCCTTCCCTAAATTGGGAGGCCTCTTTATCTTGGTTTCTCAGTTGTCTGTAGACAGTTCTCCTTGTCCTTTGTTGTCTGGTCTAACTCTTACTCACATTGCTAAATAGTAGCTCAATGTCATAATCTTTACTGGTCCTACACTCACACATTCTAACACATTTCACACAGTTTCAGGGTGTAATAATTAGTCATTAATCATTATTCTATCAATGGCCCATGCCAAATATTTTCAGCCTCCTGAGGGGGAAGAGGCACTGTTGTGCCCTCTTCACAACAGTGTGGTGTGTGTGGACCATGTTCATTACTTATTGATGTGGACACCGAGGAAGTTGAAGCCCTCGACCCGCTCCTCTACAGCCTCATCGATGTGGAGTCCATGATCAGCTCCTTTGTCTTGCTGACGTTGATGAAGAGGTTGTTGTCCTGGCCCCACACTGCCAGATCTCTGACCTCCTCCCTATAGGCTGCGTCATTGTTGTCGGTGATAGCCCTACCACCGTCGTGTCTGCAGTGTATTTGCGTTTCCAAAGAGAACGTTTCTTATTAGATTAAAAAGAATAGTGTGTGTGGTGTCCACAGGGAAAATAACTGTATATGTGCCTGTATCTTCTTGGAATTTATTTGTTAATTTAATTTATCCAATGTGCATCACTATTGATTCATAAGAGTTAGAGCAGAAGCATGCAAATTAGTGTGTGCGTGTGTCTGTGTGTGCATACGTGTGTTCCTGCATGCATGTACAGTATGTGTCTGTGTGAATGTGTTTGTCTGTGCGTCTGTGTTGGGGGTTTAATATAATTTGGGCAGATTTAATAAGTGCATGTCAAACAAATTCCTCTCCCTTTGCGTGCCAGCCTGAATGTAAATGTTGTGATGCTGTGTGTGTCTGCCTGAGGTGGGCATGCTTCAACTGTAAATGAAGCCTGGGCATCAATTAGAATGGGTGACACACACACACACTCCTTTGTTAATGTTAGAAATATTATTTTCCTCTAACTATCGAGAAATTAAAAGTGTGTGTTATCCAAGAACACAGAGGCCCATTGTAATTTTTTTGCCATTGTTTACTTCTGAGAGAGAGAGAGAGAGAGAGAGAGAGAGAGAGAGAGAGAGAGAGAGAGAGAGAGAGAGAGAGAGAGAGAGAGAGAGAGAGAGCACGCGCAAAGCGGGATATTTTTGTTCCACCCCCTCCGGTTTAGCCCAGCTGACAGACGGTCAATCCTTGTGGGTTTAGGTTAGTCAATCCAGGGGGAGCCACTACTTTTTGTGTAAATTTTTCTATTCTTTCACCATGTCATTTGGTTGTGAGGTGCCATTGTCCCCCCAACTCTCTCCCTTCTTTATCCCTGCTCCCTCCGCCGTGTCATCCCCTCGCGGTCAGCACTTTTGTTTGCCTTTGTCTTTTGGGCCGTACCTTAGAAGTCCATCTCTCTCTCTTTTATCTCCCTCTCTGCATTTCATGCATAGGGGAACAGTTGTTGGCCTGTCGCGGGGCTGTTCCAGTGGATTTCCACCAGTGGGGTGTCCTTTCATTCATTTAAAAGTGCTACAATGGGCCTGAATGGCTGTCGCCAAGTGCACGCTCTCTCACTCTCAGAGAGTGCTTTATTTTGTTTTCCCAGAGTCAATAAAAATGCTAAGTTGAAAAGCTAACTCCCCCTCCTCCTGCCCTTTTTCTCCACAGTCAACAACTTGTTTTGGGCCTATTTTGTATATTTTACCCCTCCCTCAATTATCTCTAAATGATAGAACAACATCATTTGTATTTTCGTCTGTAAAAGGTATCAGAAATTTGTACAAAATAAATGCATGAAATAAAATATAATACTTTAGATAAATGGTAGCCTATTGGTCCACATTCTTTAGTTTGGGAAGACAAGTGTAACTCCTGTCTGTCCCATTTTCTCCCTATATCCCCATCCTGTGTTTCCTTGCCCAGCACCTCAGATATACTGTAGACATCTCCCCTGGTCCAAGGGTTGGGCAGAATTTAGACCTGTGTCCCTGTGTGGAGGGGTGAAGAGAGCCAGGCAACAGAATACTGCGGCTGTCTGTCGGTGTGTCATCTGTATGGGGACTATTGTACAGATTGTGAGGTGGGAGAAAGCAAGGAGAAAAGGCAGGGACATTTTATGAGGGATTACGGTGGAGAGAGAAGGCATTGAAGATAACCGCCATGACACCTTGACAATCCTCCTTGTGCGGATTAAGGCATAAAACTCCATTGTCATGAGACCAGGCTGGGAGAGAAGGGAGGGGGAGAGGTGTGACAATTACACCATGTGTGTATTGATAGTGGCGAAAAGGATATGGTTGAGGGGAGAGGGGAGAGGGGGACACAAGGAGACAAAGATGAGGGAGAATGGGTGTGGGTATGGACAAGGAATTATGGTTGAGGGAGTGGTATGGGTTAGGTAAAGGGTAGTCAGACTGAAATTGGTGGCCACCAGCTGACACATCACTGAGCCAGACCTTGCTCTCATATTATTAGAATGAGAGAAGGATGAAAGAAAGGAGGATAAGATAAAAAGAAAAGCTAAATAACTGTTTGATTCTCCTCCGCCCGTCTTAATTTTGCCACTTGTGTCTTCAGTCTTCAGACCTGAGACTCGCTAAAAACACACACAGAAACAGCTTCATGCTAAGCCAGAGGCCGGCACAGGAATCTTCTTATGGAACAAGATAAATATTGATTACTTTCTGAACAATTTATTTCACACCCCTCCCGTCGCCTTCATGGCCACCGCTAGGCTTGTTTACCCTTCACACCATCGATTTGATTTCCTCCCCATTCCCTTTTTATTCATCTTTATTTATTTTCTCCAAATTTAATCGGAAACCTTCTTTCTGGAAGTCATTTGCATATTAAAAAGCGCCTGATTATAACGGTGGAAGAAACACAGATCTTTAATTTTGTGCGTTTAGACACAGCTTCTTGCCCATGCTGCAGGCCGGGAGATAGTTGTGGAAATCTGCATATTGAGAAGGGACGCTGCGGTTGTCAAGGTTTCTATTAGATCTATTATTCAGGCTGTGCAATATGTTTGTAGATGGTTAATAGATCATTTATAGATAGATAATTTATAGGCACCAGCACTTGCCAGGCTATATTTTATACCATATATTACAAGTGCGGCTATTCTTCTCTGTGCTGTTCTGTAGTCTGGTGGAGGGAAGATGGCTCATTGTAATGGCTGAAATTAAGCAAATTGAAATGTATCAACACATAATGTTCCATGTGTTAACATTTCATTCATTCAATATTTTTATTTTATTTTTATTTCACCTTTATTTAACCAGGTAAGCCAGTTGAGAACAAGTTCTCATTTACAACTGCGACCTGGCCAAGATAAAGCAAAGCAGTGCGATAAAAACAACACAGAGTTACATATGGGGTAAAAAAAAACATAAAGTCAAAAATACAACAGAAAATATATATACAGTGTGTGCAAATGTAGCAAGTTATGGAGGTAAGGCAATAAATAGGCTATAGTGCAAAATAATTACAATAGTATTAACACTGGAATGCTAGATGTGCAAGAGATTATGTGCAAATAGAGATACTGGGGTGCAAAAGAGCAAAATAAATAACAATATAGGGATGAGGTATTTGGGTGGGCTAATTTCAGATGGGCTGTGTACAGGTGCAGTGATCGGTAAGGTGCTCTGACAACTGATGCTTAAAGTTAGTGAGGGAGATAAGAGTCTCCAGCTTCAGAGATTTTTGCAATTCGTTCCAGTCATTGGCAGCAGAGAACTGGAAGGAATGGCGGCCAAAGGAGGTGTTGGCTTTGGGAATGACCAGTGAGATATACCTGCTGGAGCGCAGACTACGGGTGGGTGCTGCTATGGTGACCAATGAGCTAAAATAAGGCGGGGATTTGCCTAGCAGTGATTTATAGATGGCCTGGAGCCAGTGGGTTTGACGACGAACATGTAGTGAGGACCAGCCAACAAGAGCGTACAGGTCACAGTGGTGGGTAGTGTATGGGGCTTTGGAGACAAAACGGATGGCACTGTGATAGACTACATCCAATTTGCTGAGTAGAGTGTTGGAGGCTATTTTGTAAATGACATCGCCGAAGTCAAGGATCGGTAGGATAGTCAGTTTTACGAGGGCATGTTTGGCAGCATGAGTGAAGGAGGCTTTGTTGCGAAATAGGAAGCCGATTCTAGATTTAACTTTGGATTGGAGATTCTTTATGTGAGTCTGGAAGGAGAGTTTACAGTCTAACCAGACACCTAGGTATTTGTAGTTGTCCACATACTCTAGGTCAGACCCGTCGAGAGTGGTGATTCTAGTCGGGTGGGCGGGTGCCAGCAGCGTTCGATTGAAAAGCATGCATTTAGTTTTACTAGTGTTTAAGAGCAGTTGGAGGCTACTGAAGGAGTGTTGTATGGCATTGAAGCTCGTTTGGAGGTTTGTTAACACAGTGTCCAATGAAGGGCCAGATGTATACAAAATGGTGTCGTCTGCGTAGAGGTGGATCTGAGAGTCACCAGCAGCAAGAGCGACATCATTGATATACATGGAGAAAAGTGTCGGACCAAGAATTGAACCCTGTGGCACCCCCATAGAGACTGCCATAGGTCCAGACAACAGGCCCTCCGATTTGACACACTAAACTCTATCTGAGAAGTAGTTGGTGAACCAGGCGAGGCAGTCATTTGAGAAACCAAGGCTATTTAGTCTGCCAATAAGAATGCGGTGGTTGACAGAGTCGAAAGCCTTGGCCAGGTCGATGAAGACGGCTGCACAGTACTGTCTATTATCAATCGCGGTTATAATATCGTTTAGGACCTTGAGCGTGGCTGAAGTTCACCCATGACCAGCTCGGAAACCGGATTGCATAGCGGAGAAGGTACGGTGGTATTCGAAATGGTCGGTGATCTGTTTGTTAACTTGGCTTTCAAATACTTTCGAAAGGCAGGGCAGGATGGATATAGGTCTGTAGCAGTTTGGATCTAGAGTGTCACCCCCTTTGAAGAGGGGGATGACCGTGGCAGCTTTCCAATCTCTGGGGATCTCAGACGTTATGAAAGAGAGGTTGAACAGACTAGTAATAGGGGTTGCGACAATTTCGGCGGCTAGTTTTAGAAAGAAAGGGTCCAGATTGTCTAGCCCAGCTGATTTGTAGGGGTCCAGATTTTGCAGCTCTTTCAGAACATCAGCTGTCTGAATTTGTGTGAAGGAGAAGCGGGGGGGTATGGGCAAGTTGCAGCGGAGGGTGCAGAGTTGGTGGCCGGGGTAGTGGTAGCCAGATGGAAAGCATGGCCAGCTGTAGCAAAATGCTTGTTGAAATTCTCGATTATTGTAGATTTATCGGTGGTGATAGTGTTTCCTAGCCTCAGTGCAGTGGGCAACTGGGAGGAAGTGCTCTTATTCTCCATGGACTTTACAGTGTCCCAAAACTTTTTGGAGTTAGTGCTACAGGATGCAAATTTCTGTTTGAAAAAGTTAGCCTTTGCTTTCCTGACTGCTTGTGTATATTGGTTCCTAACTTCCCTGAAAAGTTGCATATCGCGGGGGCTATTTGATGCTAATGCAGTACACCACAGGATGTTTTTGTGCTGGTCAAGGGCAGTCAAGTCTGAGGAGAACCAGGGGCTAATCGGTTCTTAGTTCTGTATTTTTTGAATGGGGCATGGTTATTTAAGATTGAGAGGAAATTACTTTTAAGGAACAACCAGGCATCCTCTACTGACGGAATGAGATCTATATCCATCCAGGATACCTGGGCCAGGTCAATTAGGAAGGCCTGCTCGCTAAAGTGTTTTAGGGAGCGTTTGACAGTGATGAGGGGTGGTCGTTTGACCGCGGACCCGTTACGGACGCAGGCAATAAGGCAGTGATCGCTGAGATCCTGGTTGAAGACAGCTGAGGTGTATTTAGAGGGTATGTTAGTCAGGATGATATCTATGAGGGTACCCATGTTTACAGATTTAGGGTTGTACCTGGTAGGTTCGTTGATAATTTGCGTGAGATTGAGGGCATCTAGTTTGGATTGTAGGATGGCCGGGGTATTAAGCATATCCCAATTTAGGTCACCAAGCAGTACGAACTCTGAGGATAAATGGGGGGCAATCAATTCACATATGGTGTCCAGGGCACAGCTGGGCGCTGAGGGGGGTATGTAGCAAGCGGCAACAGTGAGAGACTTATTTCTGGAAAGGTGGATTTTTAGAAGTAGAAGCTCAAACTGTTTGGGCACAGACCTGGATAGTATGATAGAGCTCTGCAGGCTATCTCTACAGTAGATTGCAACTCCACCCCCTTTGGCAGTTCTATCTAGACGGAAAATTTTATAGTTGGGGATGGAAATTTCAGAATTTTTGGTGGCCTTCCTGAGCCAGGATTCAGACACTGCTAGAACATCAGGGTTGGCGGAGTGTGCTAACACAGTGAATAACTCAAACTTAGGAAGTAGACTTCTGATATTTACGTGCAAGAAACCAAGACTTTTGCGATTACAGAAGTCAGCAAATGATAGCGCCTGGGGAGTAGGAGTGATACTGAGGGCTGCAGGGCCTGGGTTAGCCTCTACATCACCAGAGGAACAGAGGAGGACTAGAATAAGGATACGACTAAAGGCTTTAAGAACTGGTCTTCTAGTGCGTTGGGTACATAGAATAAAGGGGGCAGATTTCCGGGTGTTGTAGAAAAGATTCAGGGCATTATGTACAGACAAGGATATGGAAGGATATGAGTACAGTGGAGGTAAACCTAAGCGTTGGGTAACAATGAAAGAGATAGCATCACTGGAGGCACCAATTGAGTCGGTCTCCGCGTGTATGGGGGGTGGGACAAAGGAGCTATCTAAGGCAGGTTTAGCTGGGCTGGGGGATCTACAGTGAAATAGTACAATTAGAAATAACCGAAACAACAATAAGCTAACCATGTTTGGGCTGAAGCTAAACTTAAACAGGATGTAGTACCGTAAAAAGGAACAGTCCAGCAGACATCAGCTGTATAGCTGAGTTATCATAAGGTCCGGTGAACAGCAATAGGATAGTTCGGAGGCTGCTAAAGCACTAGCGAGTAAGAGGCCACGGCTAGCGTATGCTAGCGGGTCGGGGCTAGCAGATGGAATCTTCGTGGTCGACGTCGTAACCACATCAGACGATTTCGTCGGCAGACCAGTCGTGTAGGATCGGCGGGGCTCCGTGTCAACACTAGGTGGTCCCGTCCGGTTGACAGAGAGGTAGATAGCCGGGAGATGGGCCTAGCTCAGGATGATTAGCCAGACCATAGCGTCCATTTTGTTGCAGCTAGCTGGTAGCGATGAATCCGGAGTTAAAGGTCCAGTGATTCAGTGATTCCGGCAGAAAAACTGATATGTTCTGGGTCGATAACGCGCTGTGCAGACTGGCCGAATAATAGTCCAGACTAGAGCTGGCTGGTGAGTGGTGCAGGCCACGGACAATGGTGAAAAACCGCTAACGGTAGCTGATAGCAAGTAGCTAGTTAGCTGGCCACTCCCGTCCGGTAGACCTAGAGGTAGATATGAGCCTGGATCTAGGCTAGCTCGAGGCTAACTGGTGCTTGCATCGGGGGCAGTGGTGATTAGCCAGACAGCAGCATCCATTCGGTTGCGGCTAGCTAGTTGCGATCCGGTGATTAATGTCCAGTGATTAAATTAATCCCGCAGAAAAAAAAATCCAATGTTCTGGGTGAAATACCGCTAACTGTGGCTAATAGCAAGTAGCTAGTTAGCTGGCTAGCTAGTTTCAACTGGAGATTCTAGATAAAAGGTAAGTCAATAATAGAATCCGTTCCACATTGAGTGAAGCGGGTTGCAGGAAAGTATATTTTGTAGAAGGATGAAAAGTCTGATAGGGAAATATGTACGAAAAATACAAAAGAAACTGGGTATTTACAGGCTATTTACAGACACACGACAAAAACAGAACTGCACTACTACGCCATCTTGGCATCTAATTCATTCATTCCATTTATTCCATTCCAGCCATTACAATGAGCCTGTCCTATAATTTAAGGTGACCCCAAAGTCTGACAGTCAGTAGAGAAGAGGTACAGTATCCGACCTAGGCTTTAGGCCTAGCTTGTAATATATACTGTGCATTCGGAAAGTATTCATAACTCTTTACTTTTTGCACATTTTGTTAAGTTAAACTCTGAGTCAAAGCGTCATTCCGTTATCGTGGAATTGCCCAAAAGGGTGTGTTTGTTAGCAAGGTAAACGGAACCAAAATATGAATGCAACATGCAACGATTTCAAAGATTTTCCTGAGTTACAGTTCATATAAGGACATCAGTCAATTCAAATAAATGTATAAGGCCCTAATCTACGGATTTCACATGACTGGGAATACAGATATGCATCTGTTGGTCACAGATACACTCCATCACCAAAAGTATGTGGACACCCCTTCAAATTAGTGGATTTGGCTATTTCAGCAACACCCGTTGCTGACAGGTGTATAAAATCGAGCACACAGTCATGCAATCTCCATAGACAAACATTGGCAGAAGAATGGTCTTACTGAAGAGCTCAGTGACTTTCAACATGGAACCGTCATAGGATGCCACCTTTCCAACAAGTCAGTTCGTCAAATTACTGCCCTGCTAGAGATGCCCCGGTCAACTGTAAGTGCTGTTATTGTGAAGTGGAAATGTCTAGGAGCAACAACGGCTCTGCCACAAAGTGGTAGGCCACACAAACTCACAGAACAGGACCCCCGAGTGCTGAAGCGCGTAGCGCGCAAAAATCGTCTGTCCTCGGTTTCAAAACTCAATACCATGTTCCAAAATGCCTCTGGAAGCAACGTCAGCACAAGAACTGTTCGTCAGGAGCTTCATTAAATGGGTTTCCATGGCCTGCTGAGCAGCCGCACACACGCCTAAGATTACCATGCGCAATGCCAAGTGTCGGTTGGAGTGGTATAAAGCTCACCGCCAATGGACTCTGGAGCAGTGGAAAATCGTTCTCTGGAGTGATGAATCATGCTTCACCATCTGGCAGTCCGACGGACTAATCTGTGTTTGGCAGATGCCAGGAGAACGCTACCTGCCCGAATGCATAGCACCAACCGAAATGATCAGTCTATAATTTTAATGGTAGGTTTATTTGAACAGTGAGAGACAGAATAACAACAAAATAATCCAGGAAAAAGGAAGTCAAAAATGTTATAAATTGATTTACATTTTAATCAGGGAAATAAGTATTTGACCCCCTCTCAATCAGAAAGATTTCTGGCTCCCAGGTGTCTTTTATAAAGGTAACGAGCTGAGATTAGGAGCACACTCTTAAAGGGAGTGCTCCTAATCTCAGTTTGTTACCTATATAAAAGAGACCTGTCCACAGAAGCAATCAATCAATCAGATTCCAAACTCTCCACCATGGCCAAGACCAAAGAGCTCTCCAAGGATGTCAGGGACAAGATTGTAGACCTACACAAGGCTAGAATGGGCTACAAGACCATCGCCAAGCAGCTTGGTGAGAAGGTGACAAAAGTTGGTGCGATTATTCGCAAATGGAAGAAACACAAAATAACTGTCAATCTCCCTCAGCCTGGGGCTCCATGCATGATCTCACCTCGTGGAGTTGCAATGATCATGAGAACGGTGAGGAGTCAGCCCAGAACTACACAGGAGGATCTTGTCAATGATCTCAAGGCAGCTGGGACCATAGTGTTGGTGAAACCATACAGGAGAGGAAGTACAGAACCAACGACGCTAGACGGAGAGGAATATGTTTAAGCAAAAGGCAGTTTATTAAACAACAGAGATAGCTGGTACTCCTCAAGCTACATGCATGGACCCATTCAGTTGCCTCTTATCGAGACAGTTGAAAAGGGATCAAAAACAGAGTTTTCAGCATTACTTTATACAATGCAACACAAAGGAAGGGGTCCTTCTTCTAGTCCCTTGATTGGTTCCGGAGGCGTAGGAGGCGGGTCTGCTCTGTCCAGAGTAGAAGCCCCATTTTGTGCACGGCAGAGTCCTCTGCCCTAGGCACCCGACCAGTAGCAAGAAGTGCAGTGTGTGTGTGTGCGTAACTCGTGAGGCATGAGGATGAGTGTGCGTATGCATGGAGATGTGTGTGTGAATGTGTGTATGTTCTCAAAGGAAAGTCTCGTGGGGAGCAACCAGATTGTGGCCTGTGGCGTGGGAGTTGTCCTTGAGAAGATATTGGCTCTGTCCATTGTTCTTGCATAGGAACAGCATTGATTGAAAACACGCTCCTAACATTAAAATGGGTCATGCACAAGATTTTAGTCAGACCAAGCTATAACATTTTAATATTTACTACGACAATAGTCACCAAGAAAACAATTGGTAACACACTACGCCGTGAAGGACTGAAATCCTGCAGCAAGGTCCCCCTGCTCAAGAAAGCATATATACAGGCCTGTCTGAAGTTTACCAATGAACGTCTGAATGATTCAGAGGAGAACTGGGTGAAAGTGTTGTGGTCAGATGAGACCAAAATAGAGCTCTTTTGCATCAACTCAACTCGCCGTGTTTGGAGGAGGAGGAATGCTGCCTATGACCTCAAGAACACCATCCCCACCGTCAAACATGGAGGTGGAAACGTTATGCTTTGGGGGTGTTTTTCTGCTAAGGGGACAAGACAACTTCACTGCATCAAAGGGACGATGGACGGGGCCATGTACCATCAAATCTTGGGTGAGAACCTCCTTCCCTCAGCCAGGGCATTGAAAATGGGTCGTGGATGGGTATTCCAGCATGTCAATGACCCAAAACACACGGCCAAGGCAACAAAGGAGTGGCTCAAGAAGAAGCACATTAAGGTCCTGGAGTGGCCTAGCCAGTCTCCAGACCTTAATCCCATAGAAAATCTGTGGAGGGAGCTGAAGGTTCGAGTTGCCAAACGTCTGCCTCGAAACCTTATTGACTTGGAGAAGATCTGCTAAGAGGAGTGGGACAAAATCCCCCTTATTTCCCTCATTAAAATGCAAATCAATTTATAACATTTTTGACATGCGTTTTTCTGGATTATTTTGTTGTTATTCTGTCTCTCACTGTTCAAATAAACCTACCATTAAAATTATAGACTGATCATGTCTTTGTCAGTGGGCAAACGTACAAAATCAGCAGGGGATCAAATACTTTTTTCCCTCACTGTATATCAGTGATTTATCAGCATGGACAGATAATGAGTATCCTCAAGAAGGTATTTTTAAAAGGGATAAGTTACAGATAGATCGAAAATATATAATTGACAATATCGCCGTAAGCAACACAAAATTGGATTTATTGAGTGCACGATGGCCTGGAAATATAATTAATAAGGAGCAATAGTCAGCTAACAAAGTTAAGTAGTTGAATGGAACAACATAGGCTATCTTATGAACAAAGAGCAGAAAGTTATTTTAATCTGAAGTGTGCATAATAAGTTATACAAATTATGTATGATAATTTGATATAAGTTTGGATAATAAGCTTTGATATAATGTTATCTTGTGGTTCCGTACATCAATGCCCATCATAGTATATCACGAAGTGATATTGACAGTGGGATGTAGTTTAGAAAGTAGAGACAATATATATTTTCTGGGAGGTTTGACTTTGACAGGGTTTCCGGAAGGTTAAAGAACCGGTGAGGATCCCATGACAGGAAGGTCAGTGTGCGGGAAAATAAAGTTGTTGTTTTTTGGTTCCGCTGGGAGTATGTTTGAAGAAGTTGATTTGTGTCGATTGAGAATTGTTTAAAAACACGAAGGGATTGTTTGATGTGAGTACCTAAGGATTTCTAAATTCTATATGGATTATGTGAAGATATGAATTTTATGTGTGTGTAATCGATTACTAGGGATTTGATAAAGTAATAATTGGAATAATATTTATACATTAACTTGTTGATCACCCAAACTTAGACGTACGTAAGGGATGGGAAACAATAAATGAACGTTTTCTGAGTTGGTGCCGTGATGGATCATTTGATAGAGATAAGGTTTAAGAAATAAACTGCCCAAAGAGGGAGTATCTTATAACATACTACAAAGCCAATTCAGGGTTTCCATTAAACTAATTATCATTGCGGAGCTAAGGTGATGAAATTAAATAATTGAATTATGTATCAGATGTTAAGACAACCAACCATTGTAATTGGGCTATTTGCGGGATTTCTTTGTCACTTCAATAGCAGTGGATTAATGGCATAGAGTAAAATCTGGGTTTCTGAGTGTAATTCAACTGTTGGTATGTGTTGCTTAGACAGATACTGCAGACAATGTTGGTTTTCTGATGTAGAATGGAAGATTTAGCAGTGTGCTTGGTTCAAATTGAAAATTTGGAATAGCGAGACGATTTCGAGGTAGTCATTTTTTGAGGTGCTAAATGGTTTGCTAGTTTAAACTACTGTGAATGGAGTCGTAATTTCAATAACTAAATTGAATATTAATACTATGTATACAAATTGAATATATGCTTGTCAACTACAGCAAGTGTTTGGTTTGTTACCTGTAGCCTAATCAGAAAGGACAGTTACCTAGATCTGCTGACTTCTAATAATGGTGTATTGGTGGTTTCATAAGAGCTGTGGCTATGATCTTAGTTGATAACAGGGGAAATAATAGTATAGTGCCGAAGCACAGGGAAGCAAGTGTGTTATCTTAATGGGAAGTGAAACAAGGGGACAAAAATAATAAAAAGAGTATTAAAAAACACCAGGGATAAAAACGCAGCGTTGGAAAGAAGCAGAGTATGAAAGATACCATTAACTGAGGATGTAGAAACTTTTAGCTGAGATCACTACAGAAATATTACTGACCCACTATCGTAACAGAGACACTGAACTAAAACATGAAGCTACAATAGCAATCTAGGATTATGAAAGTTGTCAAGTTAGTTTTTTAACCCTACGATAGAGGTAAATGCAGAATGCTGTTTGAGAATGGGTTTTATTTTTTGTCTGCAAGTAAGAATAGGAGAGTTTCCAGGTGTTGGTCTGCGTGTGTTAGCAACTGGGGCTCGCTGAACTCGAGCGAGCTGTAAGGGACATAATGGGTTAAGTTTGGTGTATTGGGATCACTGGTTGCTGCGGAAAAGGAGGAAGTCAAAGGGGGGTGAGTGTTACCAGTGTGAAAAGGCTAGCTACTTAGCGGTGCGTGCTAGTAGTGTTTCAATCGGTGACGTCGCTCGCTATGAGACCTTGAAGTAGTTGCTTACCTTGCTCTGCAAATGACACAGCTTTTGTGGAGTGATGGGTAACGATGCTAACTGTTGTCGATGTGTGCAGAGGGTCCCTGCGGAAGCAACACTGTTACATTGATGCTGTTGACCCAGATCAATGGTTGCATTGATTAGATTATACGAAAGGTATTATCCTACCAACCCATGGCAGCATAGGATAACATAGTAGTGGCCTCCTTGTGAATAGATGTTTTAGACTATAATTACATTTACGTCATCTAGCAGACGCTCTTATCCAGAGTGACTTACAGGAGCAATTAGGGTTAAGTGCCTTGTTCAAGGGCACATCGACAGATTTTTCACCTAGTCGGCTCGGGGATTAGAACCAGCGACCTTTCAGTTACTGGCACAACGCTCTTAACCACTAAGCTACCTGCCGCCCCAGATTATTAAACAATAATCTGCTAAAGTAACATTGGATGGAAAGACAGAGATAGTGGATAATAGAGATTGTAGAGGGTTTTCTGGGTTAAAAGGAAAGTAGGTTAATTGGGAAATGAGACATGTCGAATTGGATTGTTTGAGTAGATTGGTATTAAAATAATGCTTTCTAGTAATGTGAATGCAAATATGGTATTAGGTAGTAGTGGTTTGTGGATAGAATTTACTAATGCCATGATTTAGTCAGCGGGTGAAAGAGAGTCGTGCTGGTTGGGCTATATTGGGATGTAAAGGATGCAGGGGGTAATGTGAAGCAGAGATCTGAATATTTGAATAGGAAATGTTCTTTGACAATTTTTAATTATTATTATTCAATTCTATAGTTTGCGTAACACCAGTGAGTTATGTAGACAGTTAATTAATTATAAAAATGATATTCTGTTTCTAGTATGTTGAACAGTGGATGGGAGGTAGTTTGGCTATTACGCTGATGGGGAAGTACACATTTTTGTAGGTTCTGGATTTATTAAACAAAAGGTTTATATTTTAATACATCAATGCAACAGGTTGCGATGATTACATTACCGGAAAGGAGTTATGGGTTTATATTAGAAGGAGTAGTCAACTTAATGAAACGTGGTATTATCTGATGTGTTTTGAGTAGGATTATTTACTCTAGGATTGGTGGAAGTACCCTACATTATGTACAGTTAAAGTCGGAAGTTTACATACACTTAGGTTGGAGTCATTAAAAATCGTTTTTCAACCACTCCACAAAGTTCTTGTTAACAAACTACAGTTTTGGTCTGTTAGGACATCTACTTTGTGCATGAGACAAGTAATTTTTCCAACAATTGTTTACAAACAGATTATTTCACTTATAAATCACTGGATCACGATTCCAGTGGGTCAGAAGTTTACATACACTAAGTTGACTGTGCCTTTAAACAGCTTGGAACAGTTCAGAAAATGATGTCATGGCTTTAGAAACTTCTGATAGGCTAATTGACATAATTTGAGTCAATTGGAGGTGTACCTGTGGATATATTTCAAGGCCTACCTTCAAACTCAGTGCCTCTTTGCTTGACATCATCGGAAAATCAAAAGAAATCAGCCAAGACCTCAGAAAAAAATTGTAGACCTCCACAAGTCTGGTTCATTCTTGGGAGCAATTTCCAAACGCCTGAAGGTACCACGTTCATCTGTACAATAAATAGTAAGCAAGTATAAACACCATGGGACTGTAGCCCCTCAATGATTATCCCTTACCTATTGCACATTACACTACATAATCAAAAGTATTTGGCCACCTGCTTGTATAACATTTCATTCCAAAATCATGGGCATTAATATGGAGTTGGTCCCCCTTTGCTGCTATAACAGCCTCCACTCTTCTGGGAAGGCGTTCCACTAGATGTTGGAACATTGCTACGTGGATTTGCTTCCATTCAGCCACAAGAGCATTAGTGAGGTCGGGCACTGATGTTGGGCGATTAGGCCTGGCTCGCAGTCGCCGTTCCAATTTATCCCAAAGGTGTTCGATGGGGTTGAGGTCAGGGCTCTGTGCAGGCCAGTCAAGTTCTTCCACACCAATCTCTACAAACCATTTCTGTATGGACCTCGCTTGTGCACGGGGGCAATGTCATGCTGAAACAGGAAGGGCCTTCCCAAAACGTTTGCCACAATGTTGGAAGCACAGAAGTGTCTAGAATGTAATTGTATTCTGTAGCGTTAAGATTTCCCTTCACTGGAACTTAGGGGCCTAGCCCGAACCATGAAAAACAGCCCCAGACCATTATTCCTCCTCCACCAAACTTTACAGTTGCCACTATGCATTCGGGCAGGTAGCGTTCTCCTGGCATCCGCCAAATCCAGATTCGTCCGTCGGACTGCCAGATAGTGAAGGGCGATTCATCACTCGAGAGAACGCGTTTCCACTGCTCCAGAGTCCAATGGTGGTGAGCTTTACAGTACTCCAGCCGACGCTTGGTATTGCACATGGTGATCTTATGCTTGTGTGCGGCTGCTTGGCAATGAAAACCCATTTCATGAAGCTCCCGACAAACAGTTATTGTGCTGATGTTGTTTCCAGAGGCAGTTTGGAACTCGGTAGTGTGTGTTGGACAGACGATTTTTACGCGCTACGCGCTTCAGCACTCAGCAGTCCCATTCTGTGAGCTTGTGTGGCCTACCACTTCGCGGCTGAGCCGTTGTTGCTCCTAGACGTTTCCACTTCACAATAACAGCACTTACAGTTGACCGGGGCAGCTCTAGCAGGGCAGAAATTTAAAACGGACTTGTTGGAAAGGTGGCATCCAATGACGGTGACACATTGAAAGTCACTGAGCTCTTCAGTAAGGCCATTATACTGCCAATGTTTTTCTATTGAGATTGCATGGCTGTGTGCTCGATTTTATACACCTGTCAGCAACAGGTGTGGCTGAAACAGCCGAATCCACTAATTTTAAGGGGTGTCCACATACTTTTGTTTATATAGTGTATAATAGACGATAGATATTCTGCTGGTTAAAGCAACTGGGATATTATTCCATCTACTGAGGTTGGATTGAATTGACTTGAGCGCTCTGTTAAAGTTTCTGGCAAAGGAAGGAAATATATCTACTCTCAAATATGTTAAATGGGAAACGATTGGGATTCCATAAGTTGAGATGGAGTCCTCCATTGGGGTCTTGAGAGGAAGTAGGGCTGATTTGGTTAGATGAATTCTATAACTTGAGATGAAGCTGAATTTATCTATGATCTTCAATGTGTTTGGGAGCGATTAAAATACACTGCTCAAAAAAATTAAGGGAACACTTAAACAACACATCCTAGATCTGAATGAATGAAATAATCTTATTAAATACTTTTTTCTTTACATAGTTGAATGTGCTGACAACAAAATCACACAAAAATTATCAATGGAAATCAAATTTATCAACCCATGGAGGTCTGGATTTGGAGTCACACTCAAAATTAAAGTGGAAAACCACACTACAGGCTGATCCAACTTTGATGTAATGTCCTTAAAACAAGTCAAAATGAGGCTCAGTAGTGTGAGTGGCCTCCACGTGCCTGTATGACCTCCCTACAACGCCTGGGCATGCTCCTGATGAGGTGGCGGATGGTCTCCTGAGGGATCTCCTCCCAGACCTGGACTAAAGCATCCGCCAACTCCTGGACAGTCTGTGGTGCAACGTGGCGTTGGTGGATGGAGCGAGACATGATGTCCCAGATGTGCTCAATTGGATTCAGGTCTGGGGAACGGGCGGGCCAGTCCATAGCATCAATGCCTTCCTCTTGCAGGAACTGCTAACACACTCCAGCCACATGAGGTCTAGTATTGTCTTGCATTAGGAGGAACCCAGGGCCAACCGCACCAGCATATGGTCTCACAAGGGGTCTGAGGATCTCATCTCGGTACCTAATGGGAGTCAGGCTACCTCTGGCAAGCACATGGAGGGCTGTGCGGCCCCCCAAAGAAATGCCACCCCACACCATGACTGACCCACCGCCAAACCGGTCATGCTGGAGGATGTTGCAGGCAGCAGAATGTTCTCCACGGCGTCTCCAGACTCTGTCACGTCTGTCACATGTGCTCAGTGTGAACCTGCTTTCATCTGTGAAGAGCACAGGGCGCCAGTGGCGAATTTCCCAATCTTGGTGTTCTCTGGCAAATGCCAAACGTCCTGCACGGTGTTGGGCTGTAAGCACAACCCCCACCTGTGGACGTCGGGCCCTCATACCACCCTCATGGAGTCTGTTTCTGACCGTTTGAGCAGACACATGCACATTTGTGGCCTGCTGGAGGTCATTTTGCAGGGCTCTGGCAGTGCTCCTCCTGCTCCTCCTTGCACAAAGGCGGAGGTAGCGGTCCTGCTGCTGGGTTGTTGCCCTCCTACGGCCTCCTCCACGTCTCCTGATGTACTGGCCTGTCTCCTGGTAGCGCCTCCATGCTCTGGACACTACGCTGACAGAAACAGCAAACCTTCTTGCCACAGCTCGCATTGATGTGCCATCCTGGACGAGCTGCACTACCTGAGCCACTTGTGTGGGTTGTAGACTCCGTCTCATGCTACCACTAGAGTGAAAGCACCGCCAGCATTCAAAAGTGACCAAAACATCAGCCAGGAAGCATAGGAACTGAGAAGTGGTCTGTGGTCACCACCTGCAAACCAGTCCTTTATTGGGGGTGTCTTGCTAATTGCCTATAATTTCCACCTGTTGTCTATTCCATTTGCACAACAGCATGTGACATTTATTGTCAATCAGTGTTGCTTCCTAAGTGTACAGTTTGATTTCACAGAAGTGTGATTGACTTGGAGTTACATTGTGTTGTTTAAGTGTTCCCTTTATTTTTTGAGCAGTGTACATTGTCTAGACAATATACAAATACATATATAGTACAATATTGTCTGCTTATAATGAGATGAGGGAAATTGGTGTTATTTACTTTGATTGACGAATTGCCTCGGCCAGTGGTTCCATGGATAATCAAAATAGCACAAGCTAAATTGGATCACCTTGTCTACTGCTTCTACTGATTCTGTACAGAGCAGAGAAGATATTGCCTGTTATAACTATGGCTGAGGGATTGGCATATAGCATTTTAATCATATTAATGAAATTGTAGATATTTCCCATATGTTCCAAGACAGACCAGATATATGACCATTGTAGTCTATCAAAAGCTTTTTCTGCATCAAGAGATAATACAGCCCAAGGAGCTGTTGTTTCTGATTAAGCATATACAGTGCATTCGGAAAGTATTCAGACCACTTGACTTTTTCCACATTTTGATACATTACAGCCTTATTCTAAAATTGATTAAATAGTTTTTTTCCCCTCATCAATCTACTCACAATACCCCATAATGACAAAGTAAAAACAGGTTTTTAGAAATTTTTGCCAATTTATAAAAAACGAAAATATCACATTTACATAAGTATTCAGACCTTTTACTCAGTACTTTGTTGAAGCACCTTAGGCAGCGATTACAGCCTTGAGTCTTCTTGGGTTTAATGCTACAAGCTTGGCACACCTGTATTTGGGGAGTCTCTCCCTTTCTCCTCTCAAGCTCTGTTAGGTTAGATGGGTAGCGTCTCTGCACAGCTATTTTCAGGTCTCTCCAGAGATGTTAGATCGGGTTCAAGTCCGGGCTCTGGCTGGGCTACTCAAGGACATTCAGAGACTTGTACTGAAGTGACTCCTGCGTTGTCTTGGCTGTGTGCTTAGGGTCGTTGTCCTGTAGGAAGGTGAACCTTCTGAGGTCCTGAGCGCTCTGGAGCAGGTTTTAATCAAGGATCTCTCCGTTCATCTGTCCCTCGATCCTGACTAGTCTCCAAGTCCCTGCTGCTGAAAAACATCCTCACAGCATGATGCTGCCACCACCATGCTTCACCGTAGGGATGGTGCCAGGTTTCCTCCAGACGTGACGCTTGGAATTCAGGCCAAAGAGTTCAATATTGGTTTCATCAGACCAGAGAATCTTGTTTCTCATGGTCTGAGTCCTTTAGGTGCCTTTTGGCAAACGCCAAGCGGGCTGTCATTTGCCTTTTACTGAGGAGTGGCTTCCGTCTGGCCACTCTACCATAAAGGCCTGATTGGTGGAGTGCTGCAGAGATGGTTGTCCTTCTGGAAGGTTCTCCCATCTCCACAGAGGAACTCTGGAGCTCTGTCAGAGTGACCATCGGGTTCGTGGTCACCTCCCTGACCAAGGCCTTTCTCCCCTGATTGCTCAGTTTGGCTGGGCAGCCAGCTGTAGGAAGAGTCTTGGTGGTTCCAAACTTCTTGCATTTAAGAGTGATGGAGGCCACTGTGTTCTTGGGGACCTTCAATGCTGCTGAAATGTTTTGGTACCCTTCCCCAGATCTGTGTCTCGACACAATCCTGTCCCAGAGCTCTATGGACAATTCTTTCGACCTCATGGCTTGGTTTTTGCTCTGCAATGCACTGTCAACTGTGGGACGTAATATAGACAGGTGTGTGCCTTTCCAAATCATGTCCAATCAATTTAATTTACCACAGGTGGACTCCAATCAAGTTGTAGAAACATCTCAAGGATGATCAATGGAAACAGTATGCACCTGAGCTCAATTTCGAGTCTCATAGCAAAGGGTCTGAATACTTATGTAAATAAGGTATTTCTGTTTTTGCTTTGTCATTATGGGGTATTGTGATTGATGATGAAAAACGTATGGATTTTTATGGGAATGTGGGTATTATGCTAATTAGATTTTTGCCGGGGTGCGGACATCAACCTTAGGGGGTTTAACAGCCAAAGCATTGCAGGGAATACTGAATGAAGATGTTCCCCCCTCCCAGGCCCTTTAACCTGTGTAGGGATTTGATTTGGATTGGACTGTGACCGAAGGACTGGGATCTTTTTTTTATTTATCTGTAGTTTTTTGTACAAAAAAAAGAACAAGAAGTAACGTTCATGCCTGGAGTGGTCGATGGATAGAAGGAGGAAGGCCTATCGGTCTTTCTGTCTTTTGATAACGTTTTTCTACGGTCATGGCTAGAAGGGATACAGCTTTTTTTTATGAAAGTCAAAAGTTGAATTACATTTTAGCTAACCCTAACCCTTTTCCTAATCTTAACCTAATTCTCCTAACCTGCTATATTAATTATCCTAACCTGCTGTGTAAGTTCTCCTAACCTGCTATGAAAGAGTCAATTCTGATGTTAATTTGACAAAATCTGGATCAATTCTAGCCATGATCTTTTTATACAGACTCATTTAAAATTTGGGTATGTGAGATATGTGGTGAGACCGTATGTAAAAAAGCGGCTTGTCGTTCATCAGAGGAATCCTGAGATACTAACAGTGAAGAAGGTAGACTTTGTTGTGTTTATTGCATAAGAGATAAATTGCACTGGATAAACTAACAAAAAATAGAAAATCATTGTGAACTCCTGAGCCTGTGTAGGGATCTGAGAAGACATTTGAATCCGATTGAAGGAGTAAAGTTTTTGCTTTTGTTCACCCTTACCCCATCCAATATTATTTCTGCATTAAAGTTGATAAGTTTTCACCCATCCCGGTAGGTGGTGGCATGCACCTCTAACATTGGTTGTGGACCACCATAATACCATAGAAGAAGAAGAAGAAGAAGAAGAAGAAGAAGAAGAAGAAGAAGTAATTTTAGGACATCGTCGTCAGAGATTGGATTATCGTACCAGTGTTGAATGACCAAACTGAAATAGCTAAGGAAATTGAGCAAGGCTGTAGAATTGGCTAACGAACAGCGGACGGAAAAAAGATGGCGGAAGTGCATGATGAAGTGGATTCTGAATCTAATGGCGGTAGAATCAAGGAGAATTGGAATATTGTCCAAAAGAAAGGAAAACGGAGAAAAGTAGAGTACAGCAATGAGAATGTCACTTTGTATCTTGTAGGAGTACGGTTTGTAAATGAGGAGCAGCTGATCGAATTACCAATCTTGAGGAATCCATTTGAGATATCCAAACTGGTGGAGAGAGTGCTGGGTAGAGTGAAGGCTGTGAGGATCACGAGAGGTGGGCTGTTTTTGTTTTTTTGAAGAAACGTGTGTTGCGTCTCACCCGATTTGATAGGTTTGAAGTGTTGTGTGTGTCTCTTAGGAACAGAGCTCCCCTCAAGGGGGTTATATCTGGAGTCTCGTGGGAAGTAGATGTTGAAGAGATGTTCCTGGAGTGATTGATGCACGTCGGATGAATCGTGTGGTGAATGAAGAAAAAGTGAAGAGTCTATCTGTTCTTTTGTTTTTTGATATGGAGTCTCTCCCTACTCAAATGCAGTTAGGGTATATTAACTACAGAGTCTGAGCATGTATCCCAATACCAAAATGACGGTCATATGTGTGAAAAGTGTATTTTGTGTGTGTCATCCCTGCCCTGTCACACCACTTTCTGTTTGTTTCTACGCTCCTTTGCGTTTTTCCTTTTTAGCACTGATTCTGCAGATTATAGCAGCTAGTTTGAAGAGTTTTACTTGCATTGCTCCAATCAAATCAAATTTTATTTGTCACATGTGCCGAATACAACAGGTGTAGACCTTACAGTGAAATGCTTACTTACAAGCCCTTAACCAACAATGCAGTTTTAAGAAAAATAAGTGTTAAGTAAACAATAGATAAGTAGAAAATAAAAGCAGTAAAATAACAGTAAAAATAACAGTAAAAGTAACAGTAGCGAGGCTAAATACAGGGGGTACCGGTACAGAGTCACGGTTAGTCGAGGTAATTGAGGTAATATGTACAGGTAGGTATAGTTAAAGTGACTATGCATAGATAATAAACAGAGAGTAGCAGCAGCGTAAAAGAGGGGGTGGGGGGGGGGGGGACAATGCAAATAGTCCAGGTAGCCATTTGATTAGCTGTTCAGTAGTCTTATGGTCTTATGGCTTGGGGGTAGAAGCTGTTAAGCCTTTTGGACCTAGACTTGGCGCTCCGGTACCGCTTGCCGTATATGTAGTTGTCTCAATATGTAGTTGTCTCAACTAATTTGATTGAATGCACTTTCTGGTAAATTGATCAAAGGGATCCTGATAATGACTAAATTGAATTGTTTTGAGCTGAACTCATTGATTGCAGAAGTGGAAACACCTGTATGTATTGGGTATGTATTTTAAATTATTTTGTATTGCCTGGCAGGTTTGCGTTCCTTTTATAAGAAGACAGACACCGTAGGCTTGGTGCGAGTGGCAGGAACAGGCCGGGCCGGGCTGGCGACGCGCCCCATTAGCTTGGTGCGGGGAGCAGGAACAGGCCGGGCCGGGCTGGCGACGTGCACCATTAGCTTGGTGCGGGGAGCAGGAACAGGCCGGGCCGGGCTGGCGACGTGCACCATTAGCTTGGTGCGGGGAGCAGGAACAGGCCGGGCCGGGCTGGCGACGCGCACCGTAGGCTTGGTGCGAGGGGCAGGAACAGGCCGGGCCGGGCTGGCGACGCACACCGTAGGCTTGGTGCGAGTGGCAGGAACAGGCCGGGCCGGGCTGGCAACGCGCACCGTAGGCTTCGTGCGAGTGGCAGGAACAGGCCGGGCCGGGCTGGCGACGCGCACCATCAACTTAGTGCGGGGAGCAGGAACGGGCCGGACCGGACTGGTGACGCACACCACTTGCTTGGTGTGAGGAGCGGGACTGGGTTTCGTCATAACCCTCCGCTCCCTCAGCTGCCTACACAGTTCCTCTCGCCGTGCCTCTACTCTCACCTTCTCCCTTATCGCCTCCAGTAGCTCCACCCTCTGCACCACTAACTCCTGCTCCCTCTGCACCAATAGCCCCATTAACCTGGTGGCCTCATCACCTAACCTCCTAATACGCCCTGTAGCTGCCTCCTGCTGCCCCGTCGCCCATGCCGTGTGCCCCCCCCCCTAAAAAATGTTTGGGGTTGCCTCTCGTCCGTCCGACGACGACACTGTTTACGCCGTTGCTCCTCTCTCCGTCGCGCCTCTACCGTCTCCTTCCATGGACGGCGATCCATCCCGGCCTGGATTTCCTCCCAGGTCCAGGACCCCTGCCCGTCCATTATCTGCTCCCACGTCCAGGCTGCCTGCTTCTGGACACACTGCTTGGTCCTGGTATGGTGGGATCTTCTGTCACGATCGTTGAACGGAGTAGACCAAGGCGCAGCGTGATGAGCAAACATATTTTATTATCCAAAGTGATAATACAAACAAAACAATAAACGATGACGTGACGTCCTAGGTTTAACACAACCAACACGGAACAAACCAAACGGAACAAGATCCCACAAACACTATGGGAAAACAGACTGTTTAAATATGGTTCCCAATCAGAGACAACCAGCAACAGCTGACACTCGTTGCCTCTGATTGGGAACCACTCTGGCCAACATAGAAATACAAAACTAGATTCCCGACATAGAACAACAACACATAGAATCTACACACCCTGGCTCAACATATAGAGTCCCCAGAGCCAGGGTGTGACACTCAGTTCACATCCCCCCTCATCCTGGAATAATGTTGTTTGATGTCCTCTATCACAGTGAGATGTATGCAGTGTGACCTGCAAAACAGAAACAGTCATTACTAACAATAGGAGATAATGTTAGGATCTATAGACAAAATACTCAAAGAGCATATTGTGTTGGTAAAAAATATACAATGGACACGGACAACCCTAGTAACATGTAATTCGTCTATTTATGAACTTATTTATTTATTGTGCGCTCAGATTGATTATAACATTGTATGAAAAATGAACATTAGTAATGCATTAGCCTACCTATTGCTTGCCTATCCTGTCCGCTAACAGAGACCTAGCCTCAGTAGGCCTAACTTGCTTTCCGTGTTCTGCCTCTGATCCTTCACCTTGTCCTGACTCTGTGCGACCTCCAAGTAGGCATAACGTTTCCTGAATAACCTGTGCAAAATCCAATATCTGAACACAGTCATTATAAAATGTTATTTGGACACAAATCAATTTACGAGGTGGCCAGGGCCCCATTGTGAACATATTTCTGCCCAGTGTGGATGCACTCAGGCCACTGAAAGCACATAAATGAATTTATGTTAATCTGAATAGCAAGAAAATACAGTGGACCCAATATAGACAGAAGAGCCACATCCAGCTCACATGTAAGTATCATGTGTGGATGCACTTATTGGGTTCAGAGAGTGTTCTGATCAGCATATTCTGATTTAAGTAAGAAATGTAGACATAATACATAGCTTAATCATACCTGTAGACGGCTGTTTGTCAGTTGATATACTGACATGAATGTGTTCTTGCAGAGAGTCAGTCTCTGGCCTCCCTGTTGTAAGGTGTATTGAAACCTATGTTTTCTTTTAGGCTGGTCCTGAGGCTGCCTTCTTCACTTCACTTTGTGCTGGATTGAAAACACACACAGGTTTGCAACATTGTATCATATCAGTCAGTGTGATGTCTGATCCCTCTGACTCTCCCCTCTGTCTCCCCCTATTATTATTATTATTATTATTATTATTATTATTATTATTATTATAATTATAATAATCCCCCTGTTCATTCCTGGGCTGAGCCTACACAGACCCCCCATACACACACACACACACATTCTCCAAGTTTGCAACATTGTATCATTACTGCCTGACCAGGACCTCAGTCCCCATGTCTGTCAATCAACACATTACAACAAGAGCCTTGACAGTTTTGATGATGTTTTCATCAGGGCGCCACCCCACTTTTGACAGTCACAAAGACCCGGGTTCATGTACTAGTCAGGCACTAATATCTCATTAAGCTACTAAAATAAACTGATGCCTGCATAATTCTCTACACCCATCTTACTGAATGTATGAAGTAGCTCTACATGTCCCTAACTAGCCTAGCATAAATAATATAATAATAAGAAGAAGAATGAAAAATTAGCTAAAACAATGTAACATCTATACATGTCCATTAACCCATAACTAACAGTAACAAGGATGATAGACAATCTGCTTGAATATCCTTGTCTAGCTTACACTACATTAGTAATGGTCACACACTCCCTCTTTAGACCAGCGCAGCAGGATTGCAACTTCTACTAGTGTATCATCTGCTTTAACTTTCTATGAGTGTACAATAATATGGTTATTCAGTCATTTAGGATCTTATTTAGATCTCACCTGCTCCAAACCGATGAGAATCAATGCTTGCTCCTTCTCGTATGGGACTGTGTAGAATCCGCTGAAAAGCTGCAACTTGCGCTCCTCCTTCAACTTTCCACAATCCCTTCTGTATGTATTGGCACACACTTTTCCCTAATGCAGGAAACAGTGTAATGTTACCGATAGCCATGCATCATCAGGTGGATAGGTAGATGTAAATTATACGTTTCTCATGACTAATCTAGCAACCACTTTTTTAATGTGTAGCCTATTAGCTGATAGGTTTCGCTCTAGTTACACAAGCGAGTCAACACAGAACAACATAACGTTGTTAGCTAGCTACGTTAGCTAGCTAGCTACGTTACCTAACTAGCAAGCTAGCTTGGTTGATATATTGTACAGTTCTTCCTCAAACCTCTTTTGGACAAGTTCCCAGTTTTTTCTTGCCCCTTGCGATTAATATAAGGCTTCCCCACAGCCCTCAATGTATTTTGTTGCCTGTCCTTCCATTCCTTTAGATAATTTTTTATTTTCCTATTTTTTTATCTAAAATACCAGCTCATTACCGCATGAAAGTCTTTCGAAAACACTTCATTTAATAGAGAGCATTTAAAATAGTGTTGTTTGATGTTTATTTAATTTATTAAAACATTTCTGGGGACATTGCTTTTGTTGAATAAACCTGGGTCAATGGAAAACTGCCTACAGACTACAAATACAAAGCTGCCCATTGCTGCCCATTGACTGTATTCCAATATAAATACAGTATAGGTTACATAGACCTTTATATTTGAATGATATTGAAATACAAGTTTGATTTAGCTATTTGTACGCTACTGTCTGTAATTCTTGCCTCAGTGGCCAGTTCACCCTGTTCAGGAAAATGGTTCGCTCCTGCAGACAGTGAGTCACGCGACAGTGGCTTGCTATATAAAGCAGGTAGACAGGCATTGAGGCATTCAGTTACTATTCGATTGAACGTTAGAATGGGCAAAACGAGTGACCTAGGCGACTTTGAGCGTGATATGATCGTCGGTGCCGTGCGTGCCTGTTCCAGTGTCTCAGAAACAGCCGGCCTCCTGGGCTTTTCACGCACGATAGTGTCTAGGGTTTACCGAGAATGGTGCGACAAACAAAAAACATTGTCAACGGCAGTCCTGTGGGCGAAAACAGCTCGTTGATGAGAGAGAGGTTGAAGGACAATGGCAAGTTAACAAGCGGGCCACAAACAGTCAAATAACGGTGCAGTACAACAGTGGTGTGCAGAACAGCATCTTGGAATGCACAACTCGTCAGTCCTTGTCATGGATGGGCTATTGCAGAAGACGACCACACCGGGTTCCATTCCTATCAGCTAAAAACAAGAAGAAGTGGCTCCAGTGGGCATGTGATCACCAAAACTGGACAATTGAGGAGTGGGAAAACATCCCAGTTCCTGTTGCGTCATGCTGATGACAAAGTCAGGATTTGGTATAAGCAGCATGAGTCCAAGGCCCCATCCTGCCTGGTGTCAACGGTACAGACAGGTGGTGGTGGTGTAATGATGTGGGGAATGTTTTCCTGGCACACATTAGGTCCCTTGATACCAGTTGAGCAACGTTTGAACGCCACATCTTGTTGAATCTATGCCCTGAAGAATTCAAGCAGATCTGGAGGCAAAGAGAAGACCATCCCGGTACTAGATGGGTGGGTGTACCTAATAAATTGGACACTTTTCATGATGTGTAATGTGCATAATGATGTGCCAAATCTTGATATAATGCATTATTATAGGGTAAGCATTAGAATAAGTTGAACTAAGCTCATGAGGCATCTATAAGTTCTATTCTTCAAGAATCAATGGGTACATATAATGAATTATTAAGTCCAAAAATGTATGTAGCAACTGCTGATTGCCACTGTAAGGTAAGAGGGAGAACGCTGATCTGAGAGCAGTGCTTCCTTTCTTTCGATCCTATCAATATGGACACAGGCCTCAACGACACACTTAGCGAACGTTCTATATGCGGGGTGTTTTGGGAAACGCATGTTACATCTTTGGCCATTGTAGAAAAGATGCAACTTTTAAAGACTTGTAAGCCTAAATTCCATTGCTATCGGGAAAATGGGCCCTGGATAGCTACAGACAGGTGACCTTCGGTCTCTGCTTCGGTCTCTTCTTTGGCAACGCCACACCGTTAATAACTAGCTACAGGCTTGCTAGTTAGCATTATATTCCTCCTGCTAGTAGCCAATGATAGTTTTTCCTGTCAGTGAACACGTCTAGGTCCTAAAAATTATGCCAGTTATTTAGCCAGCTAGCTAGTTATGACTAAATCAGAAATACTCATATCTGGCTAAATAACCTAGCTTTGACCTAGCTAGTTAAAGTTATCAACCAGGTCTTGGCTACAATTCCTAGCTAGTTGTCTAACGCTAGCTATAAACAGCCGAGTTGACTTCCCATATTAAAAGGCCTTTTATGAGTAGAATGGCTAACTAGCTAATTAACATTAGTATTTGAACGTGTTATTTTTTTCTGGCAGTCTAGATCTTATATGACGCTTTTTAAAATAATTTTCTATATTAAGGATATCCACTTGTAATCCACCAAAACATTTGAAAATACATTACAACTCCAATCAAATTAAGTACATTTACACTTTTCTCAATTTTGTAATATTGTAATAACATAATGTGCTATTGGAAACCTGCCTTTATTTACAGTACCAGTCAAAAGTTTGGACACACCTACTCATTTAAGGGTTTTTCTTTATTTTTACAATTTTTGACATTGTATAATAATAGTGAAGACATCAACACTATGAAATAACACATATAGAATCATGTAGTAACCAAAAAGTGTTAAACAAATCAAAATATATTTTATATTTGAGATTCTTCAAATAGCCATCCTTTGCCTTGAAGACAGCTTTGTACACTATTGGCTTTCTCTCAACCAGCTTCATGAGGTAGTGACCTGGAAAGCATTTCAATTAACAGGTGTGCCTTTTTAAAAGTTAATTTGTTGAATTTATTTCCTTCTTAATGCGTTTGAGCTATCAGTTGTGTTGTGGCAAGGTAAGGGGGGGGGGGGTATAAAGGAGATAGCCCTATTTGGTAAAAGACCAATTCCATATTATGGCAAGAACAGCTCAAATACGCAAAGAAAAACAACAGTCCATCATTACTTTAAGACATGAAGGTCAGCCAATACTGAACATTTCAAGAACTTGAAAGTTTCTTCAAGTGCAGTCGCAAAAACCATCAAGCGCTGTGATGAAACTGGCTCTCATGAGGACCGCCACAGGAATGGAAGAACCAGAGTTACCTCTGATGCAGAGGATAAGTTCATTAGAGTTACCAGCCTCAGAAATTGCAGCCCAAATAAATGCTTCACAGAGTTCAAGTAACAGACACATCTCAATATCAACTGTTCAGGGGGGACTGTGTGAATCAGACCTTCATGGTCGAATTGCTGCAAAGAAACCACTACTAAAGAACACAAATAAGAAGAAAATACCTTCTTGGGCCAAGAAACACAAGCAATGGACATTAGACCGGTGGAAATTTGTTCTTTGGTCTGGAGTCCAAATTTGAGATTTTTGGTTCAAACCGCCGTGTCTTTGTGAGATGCGTTGTGTGTGAACTGATGATCTCCGCATGTGTAGTTCCCATCGTAAAGCATGGAGGAGGAGGTGTTATGGTGTGGGGGTGCTTTGTCGGTGACACTGTCTGTGATTTATTTAGAATTGAACCAGCATGGCTACCACAGCATTCTGCAGCGATATGCCATCCCATCTGGTTTGGGCTTTCTGGGACTATCATTAGTTTTTCAACAGGACAATGGCCCAACACACCTCCAGGCTGTGTAAGGGCTATTTGACTAATAAGGAGAGTGATGGAGTGCTGCATCAGATGACCTGGCCTCCACAATCCCCCAACTTCAACCAAATTGAGATGGTTTGGGATGAGTCGGATCGCAGAGTGAAGGAAAATAAGTCAACAAGTGCTCAACATGTGGGAACACCTTCAAGACTGTTGGAAAAGCATTCCAGGTGAAGCTGGTTGAGAGAATGCCAAGAGTGTGCAAAGCTGTCATCAAGGCAAAGAGTGGCTATTTGAACAATCTCAAATATAAAATATATTTTGATTTGTTTAACACAATTTTGGTTACTACATGATTCCATATGTGTTATTTCATAGTTTTGACGTTTTCACTATTATTCCTCAATGTAAAGAACTGTAAAAATAAAGAAAAACCCTTGAATGAGTAGGTGTGTCCAGACTTTTGACTGGTTATGTATATATTTTAGTTGAGATCTACTATGAATATATATAAAGTATATATATATACAGTTGAAGTCGGAAGTTTACATACAACTTAGCCAAATACATTTAAAGTAAAAATTCCCTGTCTTACATTTACATTACATTTTAGTCATTTAGCAGACGCTCTTATCCAGAGCGACTTACAGTTAGTGAGTGCATACATAATTTTTTTACTTTTCATACTGGCCCCCCGTGGGAAACGAACCCACAACCCTGGCGTTGCAAACACCATGCTCTACCAACTGAGCTACATCCCTGCCTGTCTTAGGTTAGTTAGGATCACCACTTTATTTTAATAATGTGAAATGTCAGAATAATTGTCACGGTTTACTAAGCCAGAACCCAGAAGCAGACCAGGACAAGGTAAGTGGTGTCAAAGGTGAGTGTTTATTTAACTGATCCACGAGTGCTGCTGACTAATCCAGGGAACAGAGCGGGCGGCGTGGATGAGTTGTTGAGGGTGCAGTAGTTGGTCCAATGATGGCTCGGCAGCCGCCGACCATCAGGCAGAGGTTGGGTGAAGGTTCCGGACGAGTGACTGCAGGGAGAACAAAACGGAGGTAAGCATACAACAAGCAACCAAGGTGCAAAACAACAAAACTAATGCTCTAAGCTCTAAGACTGATCCGCTGATAAACATACTGTTCATGGCTAACGATCCGGCAGGGAATGGATGTTAGGCCAGAGCCTAAGAAGGGTGATGATCAGGACCAGGTGTGCAGATTGCTGATGGGATGCAGGTGCGGAAATCAAGAGAGCTCCCGCCTAGCAACGGTTGCCCGGCAACCAGGCAGGGAGCGTTCCAGAACCCTCGGGAAACTGGAGATCACGAGCAGAAAAACTAGTACACCGACAGGACCCGACTCAGACTGCCGGAATCGTTACAGTACCCCCTCCGACTGAACGCCACCGGGCGGACTCCCCGGAGCGCCAGGATGGAGGCGGTAGAAGTCACGAATGAGGTCAGCATCTAGGATCTGTCGCCGCGGAATCCAACTCCTCTCTTCAGGACCATACCCCTCCCAGTCCACGAGATACTGGAAACCCCGGCCCCGCCGTCTGGAATCCATGATGCGTCGCACCGTGTAGGCAGGACCACCTCCGATCATCCGAGGAGGAGGAGGAGGAGGCGGAGGAGGCAACAGAGGACTGAGGAAAACAGGCTTGAGGCAGGAGACATGAAAGGTGGGATGGACTCTGAGCGTCCTCGGTAGTTTGAGTCGAACTGCCACCGGATTGATCACCTTCTCCACCACAAACGGACCAATGAACTTCGGCAACAACTTCCTAGACTCAGTCCGTAAAGGAAGATCCCGTGTGGCCAACCAGACCCTATCTCCGATGGTATAGGTGGGAGCGGGGATCCGGCGACGATTCGCCTGGAGCTGATACCGGTCCGAAACTCTAAGGAGTGCCTTTCTGGCCCGATGCCAGGTCCGGTGGCAACGACGAATATGGGCCTGAACAGAAGGCACTGAGAGCTCCTTCTCCTGAGAAGGGAACAAGGGAGGTTGGTAGCCATACAGGCACTGGAAGGAGACATCCCAGTGGCAGATGTAGGGAGAGTATTGTGGGCATACTCAACCCAAGGCAACTGAGAGACCCAGGAGGTGGGGTTGGAAGAGACCAGGCAGCGTAGCGTGGATTCCATCTTCTGGTTGGCTCTCTCCGCCTGACCATTAGATTGGGGGTGAAAACCAGATGTGAGACTGACTGTAGCTCCAATGGCCAAACAGAAGGACTTCCAGACAGCAGAGGTAAACTGAGGGCCACGGTCGGAAACGATATCACTGGGCAAACCGTGGACCCTGAAAACCTCCCCTAACCAGGATCTCGGACGTCTCCGAGGCAGAGGGAAGCTTGGCAATTGGCACAAAGTGGGCGAACTTGCTGAATCTGTCCACGATAGTCAGAACGACCGTGTTCCCCTCAGAAGCGGGCAACCCAGTGACAAAGTCCAGGGCCAGATGCGACCATGGTCGCCGGGGAATAGGAAGGGGGTGAAGTAGTCCAGAGCTGGGCCGATTGGTACTCTTATTCTGCGCACACACTGGACAGGCAGCAACAAAACCCCGAGTATCCTCGGCCATGGCAGGCCACCAAAAACGTCTGCGAAGAAACGCCATCGTCCGAGCCACGCCAGGGTGACAAGCCATCTTGCTGGCGTGGGACCATTTGAGGACAGCAGGACGAACCGACTCAGGCACAAACAACCGACCGGGTGGACCGTTACCGGGACCGGGCTGCGTCCGAAGGGCCGCCATCACCTCCTCCTCAATCTTCCACATAACTGCTCCCACGACGCAGTTCCGGGGAGAATTGTCTCGGTCTTGGACCCACTCTCCTCCGTCTTGGAGAACATCCGGGACAAGGCGTCCCGCCTTGCCGTTCTTAGATCCAGGTCGGAACGTCAGGGAAAAAATTGAATCGTCCGAAAAACAACGCCCACCTGGCCTGACGGGAGTTGAGACGTCTAGCCGATTGCACGTAAGCAAGATTCTTGTGGTCAGTCCAGACACAAACGGTTGCTCCGCCCCCTCCAACCAGTGGCGCCACTCCTCCAAGGCAAGTTTCACCGCGAGAAGCTCCCGGTTACCCACATTGTAGTTCCTCTCCGCAGGCGAAAGGCGACGAGAGTAGTAGGCGCAGGGATGGAGTTTACTGTCCGTGGAGCATCGCTGCGACAGGATGGCGCCAACTCCCACATCAGACGCGGCCCACTTCAACGACGAACTGACGGGCCGTGTCCGGTTGAGAGAGAATCGGTGCGTTGGTGAATCGCCTCTTCAAATCCAGAAACGCTCGATCCGCCTCCGGATTCCACTTGAAGGTCCTGATACTGGAAGTCAAGGCAGTTAACGGAGCGGCCACACGGCTGTAATCCCGGATGAATCTGCGGTAGAAATTCGCAAACCCCAAAAATCTCTGGAGCTGCAATCTCGTACCGGCTGGGCCCATTCCAGAACCGCTCTAACCTTCTCCTGGTCCATCCTAATCTCTCCCCTGGAGATGATGTACCCGAGGAAGGATGTCGTGTGGGCGTGAAACTCGCACTTCTCGGCCTTCACGAACAGGCGATTCTCCAACAATCGCTGCAGAACCTGCCGGACATGCTGGACGTGGTCGGAAGGTTCCTTCGAGAAGATCAGAATGTCATCCAGGTAAACAAACACAAAGAGACCGATCATATCTCTCAGGACGTCGTTCACCATACTTTGGAATACCGCTGGAGCATTGGTCAGTCCAAACGGCATCACCTGATACTCGAAGTGACCCATCGGTGTATTGAAACCCGTCAACCACTCGTCCCCCTCTCTGATCCGGACCATGTGATACGCATTGCGTAGGTCTAGCTTGGTGAACACCGTAGCACCCTGTAAGGAGTCGAAGGCAGAACTCATCAAGGGCAGGGGATACTTGTTCTTGACCGTGATGTCATTCAACCCCCGATAATCAATACACGGTCGAAGAGAGCCATCCTTCTTACCCACAAAGAAGAATCCTGCCCCCAGGGGTGATGACGAGGGACGAACGAGACCAGCAGCTAGGGACTCCTTGATGTAGGTCTCCAAAGCCTCACGTTCAGGTCGGGAGATACTGTATAACCTTCCCTTGGGGTAGACAGCTCCAGGGAACAGGTTGATGGCACAATCATATGGTCGGTGGGGGGAGTGACAGAGCCTTCTGCTTACTGAACACTTCCCCCAAATCGTGATATGTCTCGGGAACCAGGGACAAATCTGGGGGTTTAGCCTCAATCACCTGACTGGGAACCGAATGGGGACAGGCAGTCTTGAGACAGTTAGCATGACAATCAAGGCTCCAACTCGTTACCTTGCCCGTCACCCAATCGAACGTGGGATTGTGTTCCTTCAGCCAGGGGTATCCAAGGACCAGAGGAACATGGGAAGACGGCAGAATGAAGAATGAAATCATCTCAGAATGATTCCCCGACAACAGCATCTTAACCGGTTCAGTCCTCATCGTGATACGTGCCAGACTACTGCCGTCCAGAGTGGTAGCGTCAATGGCTTCCGGCAATTGCTCCTTGGAAAGCCCCAGCTGTTCCACCAACTCGGCATCAAGAAAGCTTCCATCGGCACCTGAATCGATAAAGCGTTAATCGCTAAGCTCTGATTCCTGTTCATAAGGGTAGCCGGGAAACGGGGTCTGACAGAGGTATTGAGAGGTCGAAACTGGCTCGCTAAAAGTCCTCCCAACTTTAGCGAGCCGCGCAGTTTGGACGACCGCCGGGAACCAGTGGCGAGGTAATGTCCCGAACCACCACAGTAGAGGCAACAGTTAGTCCTACGTCTGTGTTGGCGCTCCTCCTTGGTTAACCCGTGCCGCCCCACTTGCATGGGTTCAGAATCGGGGAGACAGGACCTCTCCACTAATCCTGTGTGGTGGACGATGATCGACGTATTCTGGTCCAATCCCCGACCCGACTGGAACCTGAGAAGCTGATCGGTTGGACGGGACCCATTGCTTCTCCCTCCTTCGCTCTCGGACTCGATTATCCACCCGAATAGACAAGGCTACCAAGCTGTCCAGGTCACTAGGCTCCGGATAGGAGATCAACTCATCCTTGAGCTGCTCCGACAGACCCTGGTAAAAGGCCGCTTGCAGAGACTCCTCATTCCACCCACTCTCCACAGCCAACGTCTTGAACTCGATCACGAAGTCGGCCACGCTGCGAGTTCCTTGGCGAAGCGAAAACAGGCGCCTAGCTGCGTCCCTCCCTCGGACGGAAAGGTCGAAGAGCTTCCTCATCTCGGCCGTGAACCCCTGGTATGAAGCCATGCAGGGATCCTGTCGTTCCCAAACGGCTGAAGCCCACTCCAGCGCTCGACCGCGCAGCAACTCAATCACAAAGGCTATCCTAGCTTTGTCTGTGGCATAAGAGTAGGGCTGTAGATCGAACACTAATCCACACTGCATAAGGAAGGAACGGCATCTTCCCAGCTCCCCTCATATTTATCCGGCGTCGGAACCTTGGGCTCACGGAAGGACACAGCTCCAGAAGCGGCAGGCGAGATGGGTGAAACCGGTAGTGGATCCTCCACCGGAAACTTGCGCTGGTTCTGGACCTCCGTCAGACCGGTAGAAAGGTTCCGAACTGACAACGCGATCTCCTGTAGTACCGTGCTATGATGGCCCAACATCTTCTCCTGATGGGTAATGGCATGGCGAACAGAGTCCAGGTCCGCTGGGTTCATTACTGGCCGGATCGTTCTGTCACGGTTTACTAAGCCAGAACCCAGAAGCAGACCAGGACAAGGTAAGTGGTGTCAAAGGTGAGTGTTTATTTAACTGATCCACGAGTGCTGCTGACTAATCCAGGGAACAGAGCGGGCGGCGTGGATGAGTTGTTGAGGGTGCAGTAGTTGGTCCAATGATGGCTCGGCAGCCGCCGACCATCAGGCAGAGGTTGGGTGAAGGTTCCGGACGAGTGACTGCAGGGAGAACAAAACGGAGGTAAGCATACAACAAGCAACCAAGGTGCAAAACAACAAAACTAATGCTCTAAGCTCTAAGACTGATCCGCTGATAAACATACTGTTCATGGCTAACGATCCGGCAGGGAATGGATGTTAGGCCAGAGCCTAAGAAGGGTGATGATCAGGACCAGGTGTGCAGATTGCTGATGGGATGCAGGTGCGGAAATCAAGAGAGCTCCCGCCTAGCAACGTTGCCCGGCAACCAGGCAGGGAGCGTTCCAGAACCCTCGGGAAACTGGAGATCACGAGCAGAAAAACTAGTACACCGACAGGACCCGACTCAGACTGCCGGAATCGTTACAATAATAATAGAGAGAATGATTTATTTCAGCTTTTAATTCTTTCATCACATTCCCAGTGGGTCAGAAGTTTACATGCACTCAATTAGTATTTGGTAGCATTGACTTTAAGTTGTTTAACTTGGGTCAAACGTTTCGGGTAGCCTTCCACAAGCTTCCAACAATAAGTTGGGTGAATTTTGGCCCATTCCTCCTGACAGAGTTGGTGTAACTGAGTCAGGTTTGTAGGCCTCCTTGCTCGCACACGCTTTTTCAGTTCTGCCCACACATTTTCTATAGGATTGAAGTCAGGGCTTTGTGATGGCCACTCCAATACCTTGACTTTGTTGTCCTTAAGCCATTTTGCCACAACTTTGGAAGTATGCTTGGGGTCATTGTCCATTTGGAAGACCCATTTGCGACCAAGCTTTAACTTCCTGACTGATGTCTTGAGATGTTGCTTTAATATATCCACATAATTGTCCTTCCTCATGATGCCATCTATTTTGTGAAGTGAACCAGTCCCTCATGCAGCAAAGCACCCCCACAGCATGACACTGCCACCCCCGTGCTTCACGGTTGGGATGGTGTTCTTCGGCTTGCAAGCAACCCCCTTTTTCCTCCAAACATAACAATGGTCATTATGGCCAAACAGTTCTATTTTTATTTTATCAGACCAGAGAACATTTCTCCAAAAAGTACAATCTTTGTCCCCATGTGCAGTTGCAAACCATAGTCTGGCTTTTTTATGGATGTTTTGGAGCAGTGGGTTCTTCCTCGCTGAGCGGCCTTTCAGGTTATGTTTTACATTTTAGCAGACGCTCTTATCCAGTGCATACATTTTCATACTGGCCCCCCGTGGGAATCGAACCCACAACCCTGGCGTTGCAAACACCATGCTCCACCAATTGAGCTACACGGGGGGCCCGTGATATAGGACTCATTTTACTGTGGATATAGATAATTTTGTACCTGTTTCCTCCAGCATCTTCACAAGGTCCTTTGCTATTGTTCTGGGATTGATTTGCACTTTTCGCACCAAAGTACGTTCAACTCTAGGAGACAGAACGCATCTCCTTCCTGAGCGGTATGACGGCTGCGTGGTCCCATGGTGTTTATACTTGCATACTATTGTTTGTACAGATGAACGTGGTACCTTCAGGCATTTGGAAATTGCTCCCAAGGATGAACCAGACTTGTGGAGGTCTACAAATTTTTTTCTGAGGTCTTGGTTGATTTTTAATCTTTTGATTATCCCATGATGTCAAGCAAAGAGGCACTGCGTTTGAAGGTAGGCCTTGAAATACATCCACAGGTACACCTCCAATTGACTCAAATGATGTCAATTAGCCTATCAGAAGCTTCTAAAGCCTTGAAATCATTTTTTTGAATTTTCCGAGCTTTTTAAAGGCACAGTCAACTTAGTGTATGTAAACTTCTGACCCACTGGAATTGTGATACAGTGAATTACAGTGGCTTGCATAAGTATTCACCCCCCTTGGCATTTCTCAAATTTTGCTGCCTTACAACCTGGAATTGAAATGGATTTTTGGGGGGTTTGTATCATTTGATTTACACAACATGCCTACCACTTTGAAGATGCAAATATGTTTTCTTGTGAAACATACAAGAAATAAGACAAAAAAACAGAAAACTTGAACGTGCATAACTATTCACCCCCCCAAAGGCAATACTTTGTAGAGCCACCTTTTGCAGCAATTACAGCTGCAAGTCTCTTGGGGTATGTCTCTATAAGCTTGGCACATCTAGCCACTGGGATTTTTGCCCATTCTTCAAGGCAAAACTGCTCCAGCTCCTTCAAGTTGGATGGGTTCCGCTGGTGTACAGCAATCTTTAAGTCAAGTCATACCACAGATTCTCAATTGGATTGAGGTCTGGGCTTTGACTAGGCCATTCCAAGACATTTAAATGTTTCCCCTTAAACCACTCGAGTGTTACTTTAGCAGTATGCTTAGGGTCATTGTCCTGCTAGAAGGTGAACCTCCATCCCAGTCTCAAATCTCTTGAAGACTGAAACAGGTTTCCCTCAAGAATTTCCCTGTATTTAGCCCCATCCATCATTCCGTTTCCCAGTCCCTGCCGATGAAAAACATCCCCACAGCATGATGCTGCCACCACCATGCTTCACTGTGGGGATGGTGTCTCAGGGTGATGAGAGGTGTTGGGTTTGCGCCAGACATAGCGTTTTCCTAGATGGCCAAAAATAAAATGTTTAGTTTCATCTCACCAGAGTACCTTCTTCCATATGTTTGGGGAGTCTCCCAAACTTTTGTCGAACACCAAACTTGTTTGCTTATTTTTTTCTTTAAGCAATGGCTTTTTTCTGGCCACTCTTCTGTAAAGCCCAGCTCTGTGGAGTGTACAGCTTAAAGTGATCCTATGGACAGATACTCCAATCTCCGCTGTGGAGCTTTGCAGCTCCTTCAGGGTTATCTTTGGTCTCTTTGTTGCCTCTCTGATTAATGACCTCCTTGCCTGGTCCGTGAGTTTTGGTGGGCGGCCCTCTCTTGGCAGGTTTGTTGTGGTGCCATATTCTTTCTATTTTTTTAATAATGGATTTAATGGTGCTCAGTGGGATGTTCAAAATTTCAAATATTTTTTTACAAACCCAACCTGGATCTGTACTTCTCCACAACTTTGTCCCTGACCTGTTTGGAGAGCTCCTTGGTCTTCATGGTGCCACTTGCTTGGTGGTGCCCCTTGCTTAGGGGTGTTGCAGACTCTGGGGCCTTTCAGAACAGGTGTATATATACTGAGATCATGTGACAGATCATGTGACACTTAGATTGCACACAGGTGGACTTTATTTAACTAATTATGTGACTTCTGAAGGTAATTGTTGCACCAGATCTTATTTAGGTGCTTCATAGCAAAGGGGGTGAATACAAATGCACGCATCACTTTTCCATTATTTATTTTTTAGAATTTTTTGAAACAACTTATTTGTTTCATTACACTTCACCAATTTTGACTATTTTGTGTACAGTGGGGAAAAAAGTATTTAGTCAGCCACCAATTGTACAAGTTATCCCACTTAAAAAGATGAGAGAGGCCTGTAATTTTCATTATAGGTACACGTCAACTATGACAGACAAATTGAGATTTTTTTATCCAGAAAATCACATTGTAGGATTTTTTATGAATTTATTTGCAAATGATGGTGGAAAATAAGTATTTGGTCACCTACAAACAAGCAAGATTTCTGGCTCTCACAGACCTGTAACTTCTTCTTTAAGAGGCTCCTCTGTCCTCCACTCGTTACCTGTATTAATGGCACCTGTTTGAACTTGTTATCAGTATAAAAGACACCTGTCCACAACCTCAAACAGTCACACTACAAACTCCACTATGGCCAAGACCAAAGAGCTTTCAAAGGACACCAGAAACAAAATTGTAGACCTGCACCAGGCTGGGAAGACTGAATCTGCAATAGGTAAGCAGCTTGGTTTGAAGAAATGAACTGTGGGAGCAATTATTAGGAAATGGAAGACATACAAGACCACTGATAATCTCCCTCGATCTGGGGCTCCACGCAAGATCTCACCCCGTGGGGTCAAAATGATCACATGAACAGTGAGCAAAAATCCCAGAACCACACGGGGGGACCTAGTGAATGACCTGCAGAGAGCTGGGACCAAAGTAACAAAGCCTACCATCAGTAACACACTACGCCGCCAGGGACTCAAATCCTGCAGTGCCAGACGTGTCCCCCTGCTTAAGCCAGTACATGTCCAGGCCCATCTGAAGTTTGCTAGAGTGCATTTGGATGATCCAGAAGAGGATTGGGAGAATGTCATATGGTCAGATGAAACCAAAATATAACTTTTTGGTAAAAACTCAACTCGTCGTGTTTGGAGGACAAAGAATGCTGAGTTGCATCCAAAGAACACCATACCTACTGTGAAGCATGGGGGTGGAAACATCATGCTTTGGGGCAGTTTTTCTGCAAAGGGACCAGGACGACTGATCCGTGTAAAGGAAAGAATGAATGGGGCCATGTATCGTGAGATTTTGAGTGAAAACCTCCTTCCATCAGCAAGGGCATTAAAGATGAAACGTGGCTGGGTCTTTCAGCATGACAATGATCCCAAACACACCGCCCAGGCAACAAAGGAGTAGCTTCGTAAGAAGCATTTCAAGGTCCTGGAGTGGCCTAGCCAGTCTCCAGATCTCAACCCCATAGAAAGTCTTTGGAGGGAGTTGAAAGTTTGTGTTGCCCAGCTACAGCCCCAAAACATCACTGCTCTAGAGGAGATCTGCATGGAGGAATGGGCCAAAATACCAGCAACAGTGTGTGAAAACCTGGTGAAGACTTACAGAAAACGTTTGACCTGTGTCATTGCCAACAAAGGGTATATAACAAAGTATTGAGAAACTTTTGTTATTGACCAAATACTTATTTTCCACCATAATTTGCAAATAAATTCATAAAAAATCCTACAATGTGATTTTCAGGATTTTTTTTTCTCATTTTGTCTGTCATAGTTGACGTGTACCTTTGATGAAAATTATAGGCCTCTCTCATCGTTTTAAGTGTTAGAACTTGCACAATTGGTGGCTGACTAAATACTTTTTTCCCCCACTGTATGTCCATTACATGAAATCCAAATGAAAATATTTTTATTTACAGGTTGTAATGCAACAAAATAGGAAAAACGATAAGGGGGATAAATACTTTTGCAAGGCACTGTATAAGTGAAATAATCTGTCTGTAAACAATTGTTGGAAAAATTACTTGTGCATGCACAAAGTAGATCCAAAACAGCCAAGCGGATACTGGGGTAGCTTAACTTGTTTTGGGCCTGTGTCTGGGTCACCTAAATCATCCTCTAACCTAACAGTTGCCCCTGGCTGCTGCTGTTCTAAGGCACTACAAGATATGAAGGAGAGTCTGAGGAGCAGAGCGGCGAAAGAGATTTCTACTTTTCAATTCACATTTCATCCCTGCCTTACCTTTCATTGTGGCTGGCAATGCAACATTCTTGGTCCGCAGCTCAAATTGACTGTAAATATCACAGTAGCCACTAGCCAGTAAGCACAAACTATTCAACAATGACAAACTTTTATTCTAAAACATATTAAACTATTGAATAATGCAACCAAACCATATTACCCCGTTGAATAATGCAACAATTCACAAGCATGTGCAGACAATTAAATTGTTTATTTTCTCTATAACACTGGTCTGCCCAGTTCATCATCTCTGTCCTACAGCTTGATTGGGCTAAACAGGGTTTGCTGTATTTGATGGTCTTATCATATCTATCACACTGACCTCCCCTTTCCCCTCTTCCCCCCTTCAGTCGCCGGGATACTGCAAAGACAGCTTTTCCACTGAGCTAAAAAGGGGAAGAGAGAGGGAATGATAGAAAGAAAGAAGGGAGAGATGCTGAGTGTGGTGTCTGACCTCTCTGTGTCAGTGTCAGTGTCAGCTGATCTGGCCTCTCACTCCTCTTCTGTCTCTGGTGACTCCGCATCAAAGCCCCCCCCTCTCATTCTTTGCTTTCTCTCACTCCTCACTCCATCCCTTGCTTCTCTCCTCTCAATTATCTCTCTCTTATCTCTTTCTCTCGATCCTCACTCTCTGTGCTCTCTCTCCCCTTCTCTGTAGTTTTATTATTTTTAATGAAATCTATTCTTTAATTACCGCCACCATTTTCTGGTACGCGTCCCCCACTTACATTATAATTTATTTGCCTTTCAAGTGGGCACTTAAAACGTCTCTTTAACCATTCACCCCAGAGCGGTCTGCACTGAATGGAGAAGACTTAATTTGGGTCTCAACAACCACCCCCCTACATCCCTTACCCCCCATCTGCACCCTGCCTCCCTCCTCCACCCCCCACCCCCTTTATTTTTCATTCTAATTTCGCTGTTTGCTTTTTTTGTCTCCTCGTCAATATGGGCCCTGTTTGCTTTTTTTGTCCCCCCCAGTGACGTCCCGAAGGAGCTCTGTTCCCCCCCAATCCACACAACTCACATAGGCTTGCTTCTCTTGCATATTCCTTCTTCCCTCTAGCTCTCTAGTCCTTTGTGAGATATTGTTACTGACCAAATCTAAACACACTAGCATTGCGGAGACCCCCACAGAGTACCCGAGACCAACTAAATACTTAAGAGAACTAAAACCACCTGAATTGGCTTAAATTGCCCTTCTCTAGCTGCATCATTCCCCTGCTCCAGATTAGATCCTCTGATTGATACTGCCAGGCATTCGTAAGCATGGTCGACAGGATTAAGTGGCTATTGAAGAGGAGAAAAGAGAAGACTTCTGCCCCCCTTCCTTTTTACAAGGAGCATATCCCCTCTTCTCTCCCTTTCTTCTCGCTCTCCTCCTCCAGGCTAAAAAGAAGCCCTATCTATAAATATGATCTCTCAGAGAGTGCCTTGGAGGCTCAGGGAGACTGCAGGGACAGCGGAGAGGCTGTTTCCTACTGTAATTAGATATATGTGGTCCTAATCATTTAGGCCGTTCATTAGGGCTAATTGTTTAAGCAGCCCGAGTGACAGAACAAATATTTAAGATGCGACGCGTACGTGCTGTGTGCCATAACTGTGATTAGCGGGTGTGACTGACTGACTAACAATAGTGTGTGTGTGTGTGGTTTTTCATACATTTGTGAGTGTGTTTTTGCGTACTTGTGTGTGTGTGTGAATAAAACATGTTCTTACGTCTAGGCAGCAGAGCCTATCTAAACATGGCTAAATTTGACTGATTGTGAGTGACTGCTTATCTCTCCATGGCTCTGTGGTGTTTGTATAGCTGAAGACCCTCCTCTGTTTTCTAGAACCAGCCTCTGATTCCAGGACTAGGCTAATTAGTAGGAAACACTATGCAGATTTGCTGTGTTGTCCAAACCTTCATTATGTTGTGGACCTTTAAATCCCTCCCTTGCACACAAGCATGCATACACACACACACACATGGATACACAGCCGCACGAGTACACACACACACGCACACTGTCTTTAAAATGTGTATTCAGCATTTGTGTGTGGGTGTGTTTGTGATCTTGCCACTGATAATGGATTTCAAAGCCCATGGCCTCGTTAACCAGTTGCAATGCAACTTTACCATTATGATGATTGTAATAGATGCATCGTTATTTCCTTCTCTCGCTAAGTGCGTTGTTAGACCATGTGTTGATACTGATGGGATCGAAAGAAAAGCAGCGCTACTCTTGGATCAGCTTTCTCCATTAAAATCTTACCTTAACAATAGATACTACCACCTATGGCAGCAAATAGGCTATTGAGGTGGCTTATTATGCTTACCCAATAATATTGCACTAAATCACAGATTGGGCACATCATTGCGTACATGTCACACATCATGAAACACATTGTGGCTAAAATTACAGACAGTAGCCTAGTCACAAAATAGAACTCAATTGATTAAACATTACGTTTATTTAAATATGATTGAAATCACCTATATAGGCCCATGTACAGTGCCTTCAGAAAGTATTCATACTCCTTAAATTATTACACATTTTGTTGTGTTACAGCTTGAATTCAAAACAGATGAAGTAGATATTTGTTCTCACCCATCTACACACAATACCCCATAATGACAAAGTGAAAACATGTTTTTAGCCATTTTTGCTAATTTATTGAAAATGAAATACAGAAATATCTAATTTGCATAAGTATTCACACCACAGAGTCAATACTTTGTAGAAGCACCTTTGGCTGTGATTACAGCTTTGAGTCGTCTTGGGTATGTCGGTATCAGCTTTGCACATCTTTGGGGATTTTCTCCCATTCTTCCTTGCAGATTTTCTCAAGCTCTGTTACATTAGATGGGGAGTGGTGGTGAACAGCAATCTTCAAGTCTTTCCACAGATTTTCAGTTGGATTCAAGTCTTGCCTTTGGCTGGGCCACTCAAGGACTTTCACATTCTTGACCCAGATTGCTGAAGTGCTGTAGAGACTCTTGTCTTTCTGGCAGGTTTTCCCATCTCAGCCAAGGAACTCTGTACTTCTGTCAGAGTGGACATTGGGTTCTTGGTCACCTTCCTAACCAAGGTTCTTCTTGCCTAGTTGCTCAGTTTGGTCTGACAGCCAGCTATAGGCAGTCTGGGTAGTTCCATATTTTTTAAATTTCCCAATGATGGAGACCACTGTGCTCTTGGAAACTTTCAACACTATAAATGGTTTTATACCCTTCCCCAGATATATGCCTCATCACAATTATATCTCTGAGATCTACGGACAGTTCCTTGGACTTCATGGTATAGTTTCTGATCTTACATGCGCTGTCAACTGTGGGACCTTATATAGAGAGGTGTGTTTCTTTCTAAATCATGTCCAAATAATTGAATTGGCCACAGTTGGGCTCCAATGAAGTTGTAGTGGAAATTGGATGCAGCTGAGCTCAATTTGGAGTGTCATAGCAAAGGGGTGTGAATACTTATGCAAATTAGATATTTCTGTATTTCGTTTTTAATACATTTGCTAACATTTCTCAAAACATGTTTTCACTTTGTCATTATGGGGTACTGTAACACAGAAAAATGTGGAATAATTCAAGGGGTATAAATACTTTCTGAAGGCTCAGTTTTCATTTGAAGCATAATTTTATCCTTCACTAGTTGGTAACAATTGCAAATACTTTGGCAACTTTGTATTTGTAGTCAACTTCATTTTGAAGTTTTTGGCAGTCACAGTCAGACTGATATCCCAAACATCTTGATTCTGTGTTTAGCGGAGATCTTCTGTGAATAAAGTGACGCGGAAGGGCAAAAATGCATCTAACAATGCTCTTTGGCTGCTCTAGGAGTAGTCTGGATTACTCGTAGATGTGCAAAAGTTTTTAAGAGCCAAGTTACTAACAAAGGCTCTGGGAAACACCTCGGCTACTAAAGATACATCGTAAGTACAGAGTTCCCATCAGTCTTATTGAATGGCGCCGGAGAAGATGGCTGCTGTTTTACAGCCCTCTAACCAATTGTACTATTATGTGTGTTTTCTCGCGTTATTTGTAATTTATTCTGTACATAATGTTTCTGCCACCGTCTCTTATGACCAAAAAGAGCTTCTGGATATCAGGACAGCGATTACTCACCTTGTATTGGACAAAGATTTTTTCTTCAATGAGTCAGACGCAAAGGATATTCTACAGACTCCCGACAAGGCCCAAATCCCTGTCATTCGCATGAGAAAGAGACACAGATATCGTGGACGTAGGTCGGGGTGCCTTGTAAGGATCCGTCGGCGAGCAAGTAAACTGCCTCTTCCATCAATCCTGTTAGCCAATGTTCAATCATTTGAAAACAGATTGGATGACCTAAGACTAAGGTTATCCTACCAACGGGACATTAAAAACTGTAATATCTTATGTTTCACCGAGTCTTGGCTGAACGACGACATGGATACAGCTAGCGGGCTATACGCTACATCGGCAGGATAGAACGGCTGACTCCGGTAAGACAAGGGGTGGTGGTCTGTGCATATTTGTAAACAACAGCTGGTGCATAAAATCTAATACTAAGGAAGTCTCGAGGTTTTGCTCACCTGAGGTAGAGTATCTCATAATAAGCTGTAGACCACACGATTTACTAAGATAATTTTCATCTATCATTTTTTTAGCTGTCTATCTACCACCACAAACCGATGCTGGCACTAAGCTGTATAAGGCCATAAGCAGACAGGAAAACGCTCATCCAGAGGCAGCGCTCCTAGTGGCTGGGGACTTTAATGCAGGGAAACTTAAATCCGTTCTACCTAATTTCTATCAGCATGTTACATGTGCAACCAGAGGGAAAAAAACTCTAGACCATCTTTACTCCACACACAGAGACACATTCAAAGCTCTCCCTCGCCCTCCATTTGGCAAATCTGACCATAACTATATCCTCCTGATTCCTGCTTATAAGCAAAAACTAAAGCAGAAAGCACCAGTGACTCGGTTAATAAAAAAAAGTGGTCAGATGACGCAGATGCTAAGCTACAGGACTGTTTTGCTAGCACAGACTGGAATATGTTCTGGGATTCTTCAGATAGCATTGAGGAGTACACCAGTCACTGGCTTCATCAATAAGTGCATCGATGACGTCGTCCCCACAGTGACCGTACGTACATACCCCAAGCAGAAGCCATGGATTACAGGCAACATCTGCACTGAGCTAAAGGGTAGAGCTGCCGCTTTCAAGGAGCGGGACTCTAACCCGGAAGCTTATAAGAAATCCCACTATGCCCTCCGACAAACCATCAAACAGGCAAAGCGTCAATGCAGGACTAAGATTGAATCGTACTAAACCGGCTCTGACGCTCGTCGGATGTGGCAGGGCTTGAAAGCTATTACAGACTACAAAGGGAAGCACAGCCGCGAACTGCCCAGTGACACAAGCCTACCAGACGAGCTAAATCACTTCTATGCTTGCTTCGAGGCAAGCAACACTGAAGCATGCATGAGAGCATCAGCTGTTCCGGATGACTATGTGATAACGCTCTCCTTAGCCGATGTGAGTAAGACTTTTAAGCAGGTCAACATTCACAAGGCCGCAGGGCCAGATGGATTACCAGGAAGTGTACTCCAAGCATGTGCTGACAAACTGGCAAGTGTCTTCACTGACATTTTCAACATGTCTCTGACTGAGTCTGTAATACCAACATGTTTCAAGCAGACCACCATAGTCCCTGTGCCCAAGGACACTAAGATAACCTGCCTAAATAACTACTGACCCGTAGCATGGCTCACATCAACACCATTATCACAGAAACCCTAGACCCACTCCAATTTGCATACCGCCCCAACAGATCCACAAATGATGCAATCTCTATTGCACTCCACACTGCCCTTTCCGACCTGCACAAGAGGAACACCTACGTGAGAATGCTATTCATTGACTACAGCTCAGCGTTCAACACCATAGTGCCCTCAAAGCTCATCACTAAGCTAAGGATCCTGGGACTAAAAACCTCCCTCTGCAACTGGATCCTGGACTTCCTGACTTGCCGCCCCCAGGTGGTAAGGGTAGGTAACAACACATCTGCGACACTGATCCTCAACATGGGGGCCCCTCAGGGGTGCGTGCTCAGTTCCCTCCTGTACTCCCTGTTCACCCATGACTGCATGACCAGCCTTGACTCCAACACCATCATTAAGTTTGCCGACGACACAACAGTGATCACCGACAACGATGAGACAGCCGATAGGGAGGAGGTCAAAGACCTGGCTGTGTGGTGCCAGGATAACAACCTCTCCCTCAACGTGATCAAGACAAAGGAGATGATTGTGGACTACAGGAAAAAAAAGAGGACTGAGCACGCCCCCATTCTCATCGACGGGGCTGTAGTGGTACAGGTTGAGAGCTTCAAGTTCCTTGGTGTCCACATCACCAACGAACTATCATGGTCCAAACACACCAAGACAGTCGTGAAGAGGGTACGACAAAACCTATTCCCCCTCAGGAGACTGAAAATATTTGGCATGGGTCCTCAGATCCTCAAACGTTCTACAGCTGCACCATCGAGAGCATCCTGACTGGTTGCCTCACCACCTGGTATGGCAACTGCTCGGCCTCCGACCGCAAGGCACTACAGAGGGTAGTGCGTACGGCCCAGTACATCACTGGGGTCAAGCTTCCTGCCATCCAGGACCTCTATACCAAGCTGTGTCAGAGGATGGCCCTAAAAATTGTCAAAGACTCAAGCCACCCTAGACATAGACTGTTCTCTCTGCTACCACACAGCAAGCGGTACCGGAGCACCAAGTCTAGGTCCAAAAGGCTTCTCAACAGCTTCTACCCCCAAGCCATAAGACTCCTGAACAGCTAATCATGCACTGACCCCCCACCCCACCCCATTCCCCTCTTTTACGCTGCTGCTACTCTGTTTACTATTTATGCATATTCACTTTAACTCTACCCACATGTGCATATGACCTCAATTACATCGACACATTGACTCAATACTGGTACCCCCCCTGTATATAGCCTCCCTACTGCTATTTTATTTTACTGCTGCTCTTTAGCTATTTGCTTTTATTTAAAACATTTCTTAATTAACACTTTTTTATTTTACATTTTTCTTTAAAAAACTGCATTGTTGGTTAAGGGCTTGTAAGTAAGCATTTCACTGTAATGTCTACACCTGTTGTATTCGGTGCATGTGGCAAATACAATTTGATTTGATTTGATTTTACGAAGGTTCTAACGATGATCTTAACACCATGAATGCTCTGGGAAACGAAGCCCAGGTCAACAAAGCTCATTCACTTCAATGGAGAGCCAAAAGGAAAACAGCTGAGGTTTTTCACCGAGGTGTAGGGAAGGAAACCAGAACATTCACTTAATAAATTTACATTTACATTTTACATTTACGTCATTTAGCAGACGCTCTTATCCAGAGCGAATTACAAATTGGTGCATTCACCTTATAGCCAGTGGGATAACCACTTTACAATTATTATTATTATTATTATTTTTTTGGGGGGTAGGGGGTAGAAGGATTACTTTATCCTATCCCAGGTATTCCTTAAAGAGGTGGGGTTTCAAATGTCTCCGGAAGGTGGTGAGTGACTCCGCTGTCCTGGCGTCGTGAGGGAGCTTGTTCCACCATTGGGGTGCCAGAGCAGCGAACAGTTTTGACTGGGCTGAGCGGGAACTATGCTTCCGCAGAGGAAGGGAGCCAGCAGGCCAGAGGTGGATGAACGCAATGCCCTCGTTTGGGTGTAGGGACTGATCAGAGCCTGAAGGTACGGAGGTGCCGTTCCCCTCACAGCTCCATAGGCAAGCACCATGGTCTTGTAACAGATGCAAGCTTCAACTGGAAGCCAGTGGAGTGTGCGGAGGAGCGGGGTGACGTGAGAGAACTTGGGAAGGTTGAACACCAGACTGGCTGCGGCATTCTGGATGAGTTGTAGGGGTTTAATGGCACAGGCAGGGAGCCCAGCCAACAGCGAGTTGCAGTAATCCATACGGGAGATGACAAGTGCCTGGATTAGGACCTGTGCCGCTTTCTGTGTAAGGCAGGGTCGTACTCTCCGAATGTTGTAGAGCATGAACCTACAGGATCGGGTCACCGCCTTGATGTTAGCAGAGAACGACAGGGTGTTGTCCAGGGTCACGCCAAGGCTCTTCGCACTCTGGGAGGAGGACACAACGGAGTTGTCAACCGTGATGGCAAGATCATGGAACGGGTAGTCCTTCCCCGGGAGGAAGAGCAGCTCCGTCTTGCCAAGGTTCAGCTTGAGGTGGTGATCCGTCATCCATACTGATATGTCTGCCAGACATGCAGAGATGCGATTCGCCACCTGGTTATCAGAAGGGGGAAAGGAGAAGATTAGTTGTGTATCGTCAGCGTAGCAATGATAGGAGAGGCCATGTGAGGATATGACAGAGCCAAGTGACTTGGTGTATAGCGAGAATAGGAGAGGGCCTAGAACTGAGCCCTGGGGGACACCAGTGGTGAGAGCACGTGGTGTGGAGACAGCCTCTCTCCACGCCACTTGGTAGGAGCGACCGGTCAGGTAGGACGCAATCCAAGAGTGAGCCGCGCCGGAGATGCCCAGCTTGGAGAGGGTGGAGAGGAGGATCTGATGGTTCACAGTATCATAGGCAGCAGACAGGTCTAGAAGGACAAGAGCAGAGGAGAGAGAGTTAGCTTTAGCAGTGTGGAGAGCCTCCGTGACACAGAGAAGAGCAGTCTCAATTGAATGACCAGTCTTGAAACCTGACTGGTTTGGATCAAGAAGGTCATTCTGAGAGAGATAGCAAGAGAGTTGGCTAAAGACGGCACACTCAATAGTTTTGGAAAGAAAAGAAAGAAGGGATACTGGTCTGTAGTTGTTGACATCAGAGGGATCGAGTGTTGGTTTTTTGAGAAGGGGTGCAACTCTCGCTCTCTTGAAGACGGAAGGGACATAGCCAGCGGTCAAGGATGAGTTGATCAGCAAGGTGAGGTAGGGGAGAAGGTCACCGGAGATGGTCTGGAGAAGAAAGGAGGGGATAGGGTCAAGCGGGCAGGTTGTTGGGCGGCCTGCAGTCACAAGTCGCAAGATTTTATCTGGAGAGAGAGGGGAGAAAGAAGTCAAAGCATAGGGTAGGGCAGTGTGAGCAGGACCAGCAGTGTCATTTGACTTAACAAACGATGATCGGATGTCGTAAACCTTCTTTTCAAAGTGGTTGACGAAGTCATCCACAGAGAGGGAGGAGGGGGGGGATTCAGCAGGGAGGAGAATGTGGCAAAGAGCTTCCTAGGGTTAGAGGCAAATGCTTGGAATTTAGAGTGGTAGAAAGTGGCCTTAGCAGCAGAAACAGATGAAGAAAATGTAGAGAGGAGGGAGTGAAAAGATGCCAGGTCCGCAGGGAGTCTAGTTTTCTTCCATTTCCGCTCAGCTGCCCGGAGCTCTGTTCTGTGAGCTCGCAATGAGTCATCAAGCCACGGAGCTGGAGGGGAGGACCGAGCCGGCCGGGAGGATAGGGGACATAGAAAGTCAAAGGATGCAGAAAGGGAGGAGAGGAGGGTTGAGGAGGCAGAATCAGGAGATTGGAGGGAGAAGGATTGAGCAGAGGGAAGATATGATAGGATGGAAGAGGAGAGATTAGCGGGAGAGAGAGAGCGAAGGTTGCGGCGGCGCATTACCATCTGTGTAGGGGCAGAGTGAGTAGTGTTGGAGGAGAGCGAGAGAGAAAAGGATACAAAGTAGTGGTCGGAGACATGGAGGGGAGTTGCAGTGAGATTAGTAGAAGAACAGCATCTAGTAAAGATGAGGTCAAGCGTATTGCCTGCCTTGTGAGTAGGGGGGGACGGTGAGAGGGTGAGGTCAAAAGAGGAGAGGAGTGGAAAGAAGGAGGCAGAGAGAAATGAGTCAAATGTAGACGTAGGGAGGTTGAAATCCCCCAGAACTGTGAGGGGTGAGCCATCCTCAGGAAAGGAACTTATCAAGGCGTCAAGCTCATTGATGAACTCTCCAAGGGAATCTGGAGGGCGATAGATGACAAGGATATTAAGCTTAAATTGGCTAGTGACTGTGACAGCATGGAATTCAAATGAGGAGATAGACAGATGGGTTAGGGGAAAAATTGAGAATGTCCACTTGGGAGAGATGAGGATTCCTGTGCCACCACCCCGCTGACCAGATGCTCTCGGGGTATGCGAGAACACATGGTCAGACGAGGAGAGAGCAGTAGGAGTAGCAGTTTTCAGTGGTAATCCATGTTTCCGTCAGCGCCAAGAAGTCGAGGGACTGGAGGGTAGCATAGGCTGGGATGAACTCTGCCTTGTTGGCAGCAGAACGGCAGTTCCAGAGGCTGCGTGAGACCTGGAACTCCAGGTGGGTGGTGCGTGCAGGGACCACCAGGTTAGAGAGGCAGCAGCCACGCGGTGTGAGGCGTTTGTGTAGCCTGTGCGGAGAGGAGAGAACAGGGATAGGCAGAGGCATAGTTGGGCAGCAGGTAGCTTAGTGGGTAAGAGCGTTGTGCCAGTAACCGAAAGGTCGCTGGTTCTAATCCCCGAGCCAACTAGGTGAAAAGTCTGTCGATGTGCCCTTGAGCAAGGCACTTAACCCTAATTGCTCCTGTAAGTCACTCTGGATAAGAGTGTCTGCTAAATGACAAAAATAAATAAATAAAAAATAAATAAAAATAATAATAGTTGACAGGCTGCAGCAAATGGCTACAATAATGCAGAGGAGATCGGAATGAAATGAACTAAACATCTGGGAAAGGAGAGAGCGGGGCCTCCCTCACCACAACTCCCAAATATAACTCTCCCCAACTTCCACCTCAGAAACTATAATTGTTTCACTGAAACACCCGAATATAATTATCAGGAATGTCCCTTTTGTATGGGTCTGCATTCTGTGGCAAGATCATTGTCAATGGGATTGTAGGAAACACAGAATGGAATCCTAAAAACATAAAAGATCCACTTCTAAAGTGCGTTGAAGCATCCATGTACAGTATTTATAACAATACCTGGCATTTGATTGTTGGCCTACTGTGAGGTTATAAAAATATTTTATTAGCATTGCAGCATACACTTGTGTTTTTGTGTGCATGCGGACGGCGTGTGCATGTATGTTTTTACATGTAGGCCTATGTACATTTACATGACCTTGTGTTTGTTTGAGAGAGACATTCACTGGCTCCTGTCCGTGGCTTTACCATGGTGTCATGGCGGATGTCGCAGCCATCACATCGCTAGTACGAACCTGAGATATGTGCCGCGGCATGCCGTGCTCTACTGCCCCGGCAACAACGACAGGAAGCTGAGGAAACTGGTGTCGCTGAGCGGCCTAGACTGTGCTTTACTGGACTGTGAAGATGGAGTGGCCCTCAGCAAGAAGGTATTGTTAGACACACAAGGGTGTGCACACTGACATACATGCATCACCCATCCACACACACACACACTCGTACCTCGCATGACACACACACCCAGCCATGGGCACAAACACACACACAGGTACAAAGTCACATACAGTATTATACTGTACACTTGCACAATCATCGCCAAACACACTCTTATGACTCAAATACGATCATAGGCACAAATGCACAGACACACACTCCCTCGCTCTCAGCATCAGCTTTTGCTAAAATCTAAATTCCAGCTCTCACCCTTAATTCCAGCTCTCAGCCAGGTGCTGCCAGGCCTTATTCAGCAATGAATGAGAAAAGTACCTAAGTGAGACGCTTAAAACAAACCCATTTCACCCCATTATAATACCACAGAGGCCTGAGCCGGCCCCTCTATCCCCCTGCCTTTAAAATAAGGTGACCACGTCCCACTGAGTCCCACTGGGCGACCAGCAGGAAGCCAGCAGATGCAGCAGGTTAAAAAGCATTCTGATCCTGCCCACACGGCTCCACACTGCCTCCACACTGCCTCCCCATTGGCCCCACTGGCCTCCCCTGCCTGACCCCGGCCACCCCACGAAATTGTGATTGGTTAGAGAGGAGAGAGGAGAGGTAGATAAAGAGAAGGGGGAAAAGTTGTGACACAAAGGTTTTTAAGTCATGATAATAAAGATAATTGATATGGCTCAGGACTGTCCTGTCGAAAGAGGACAAAATAAAAGACAAGACAAATAAAAGATTAGTAGTGTGACTGACATGCTAAAAAGCTGTGACCCTGTGAAGGATGTCAGTGTTTAGAAACAACAGGCTTAATGTCTTTATTGTGTGGTGGAGGAAGAGGAGGGGGAGGAGGAGGAGGTGGAGGAGTGGTGGAGAGGAATATGGTATGGTAGCAGACAATCAGGCCTGTGAAATAGCACAGAACTGTGGTGCTGTCATGGAGCGACAGGTTCATGTCTCCATCTGGACCTGATTGAGAGGTTAGAGAAGGACAGCTAAGATTGCTCTCTCCTGCTATGTAGCCCACAGGAGGATTCTCCTTTGAGAAAGAGGTGGATGGTCTTCCCCTGTATATTTGAGGAAATATCACAAATAATGAAATATATATTTGAAAGTAATCCTTGTAGCTTGTGTCCCTTTCTCAAGGATTCAGCACTGTTTGATCTTTTCATTCCAAATATAAAATGATTTGCTGTCGGGGAGAATTGGATGCATAATATTGCATTTCATGTTGACATTATTTTACTATGACTAACAAACAAACAGATACCAGTAAGATTCACTACGTGAAAGTTATCTTTTGATTTGATAAAACCATTCACCAAAAATAATACAAAAAGGGTTTTCTCCCACTTTTTCTCATTACTATAATCAATTGAGCGATCAGGTTCTGCCTCTAAGGAGAATATTAGGTGTGGTTGATCTGAGGAGAGGAAAATAGAATTTGGGACAGGTGGCGATAGGGGGCTTCTTTCAGCCGAACGGAAGACCAGTGTACTCAACATAACTCAACACAGTGTATCCAACTCAAAAATTTACCCTCCCTGAGTCCCTGCCAGTTCTTCCAATAGTAACACCACTTCCATAGCTCCAGCACACATTAAAACAAACACACACACACAAACACACACAAACACACACAGCTTACCCTGGAAAATAGTATTTTATTCCAAGAATTCCCTTTCTAATCCCATTACTCTTACCCCTTCTGATCTGGCGAGGGCCACTGGCCCGATTTTGAGGAAACTTGGGTGAATGATGCATCTTGCCATAGAGATCCGGCATTTACATAATTACACTGATTGGCCAGATGGTGGCGCTATAACAAGCGATTGAAAATGCAAACTTTGAAAGATTACGCCCCTCACTCCGATTGACCTAAATGGACAAAGGTCTCTCAACACAATATTTTCCAGACTAGTTCCTAAAACAACACGGGCGCTATTGACCAATAAACATTCACGTGGGCGTGGTCTGGCACATAAATGAGTCGGGGGGGTGTTCTGTTGCCTTGTTTATTTGCTAGGTTCGTTCTGTACAATGTAGAAATGAGTTATTAACTCTGTAATAAAAGGCATATTTTTCTACCTGGCTCCCTCTCTTCCACTTCCCACTCTCTGTGGCAATTGGAAACCCATGGGGGTTTTGTTGTATACTTTCAGACAGGCTGCTGTTTTTCCTATGGGGCTAAATTACACTTCCCGTGTGTGTATGTGAGAGTGAGTATTTTAGAATGTGTGTATTTTCTTCACATCTAAAATGGGCATCCATTTTCCACCGCCAAATAACGCTCCAGAACTGATAATGACATTCTGCTATTGAATGCTTTTGTTTTTTGTGGGGAATATATCCAATCCGTGGAAGCGTCTTAAAAGTGGTGAGCCAAAGAAGACAGCAGAAGACACATTGTCACAATAATCACCTTTGAGAATCAACCAAGCTCACCGCTAACCTCCTGTCATTACTTCACATCGTAACACCAGAGCGCTAAGCCATCCGGCTTTCTTGTGTGTCTCGACGTTGTTAGCTACTGTCGCTACGCACGCCCGCTAGCCCTCGCTGCGATTACCTTCACCATGACAACGGCACAGCGGGCATGTTGCCGTGCCAACCGATGCCAGGCCCCCGCGCTGCCCCTGCTCTCGCCCGCCTGGTGCCTGCCTGACAGACAGAGTGAGAGAGAGCTGCCCAGTCTGCTAACTGCTACCCTGAGAGGAGAGGAGAAGGGGATGAGAGGGGGAGAGGCACAAAGGGCTAGAGGGAAGGGGAGGAGAGGAGGGAGGAAATAGTTGAGGGGAAGTCAAGGCTGACTGCACTAACACTCTTACACATATGTGTGGCAGCCTGGGAAAACCATTCACATGGTGGATTTTGTTTGTATGGTTGTGAAAACAACAAACGGTCCCCAATCCAGATCTGTTTAAATAACTGAGATATCTTTATCAGAAGTCATGAGCTTTTAAAATAAAAAGTTAGGAAACAGCATTCAAAGATTCCATTCGAATTCCATTGAGGCATCAGAGAAAAACACCAACACTCAAGCTTGATTGTTTCAAAAGAGATTGTCACTATATTTATTACATTTGCATTAAAAAATCATTAGTAGAACGAATTATTATACTGAACAATAATATATCAATATATTTGAATTGGAGCCAAAATAATTTATATTTCAGTGTCATTATCAACAGTAAATAACAAATCCTTAAAAATAAACACTTACTATATACAACACTGGATGGCATGAAAGATGGCAGAAATGAGGCCCAAAATAATAATAATAATTTAAATTCAGCTTGCAGGAACAGGTACTGGAACGAGTTGCCGACATCTCCATTGCGAGGTGGAACAATCTAATCTGCTGAAAGATGAGATTAAATTAGTTTGTCATACAAGCGTAGAAAAAACAATACAATTACTCTCAGCAATGCAAAACAATCACACACAACATAAATATAACTATGCAGAAAGGCAAGTAAAATAGTACAGTACTATTGTGCAAAAGAGCAAAGAAATGGACTGGGTAGTGTCGTGTGTTGACTGGGACCTGCTGTTGTTGAAGGTCCGGATGGCAGTGGGCAGGAAGGATTTTATTCATATTGTTGTTAATGAATTTGACTGGGTCTTTCTCTCTAACACAAAAAACACAAAGAGATCTCTAACACACACATTCATAACAACTTTTACTGACAACTATAATTTTAGCTAATTGATTGTGATCATTAGATGTCCTCTGTCTTTCTCTTTGTGTTTGTGTGTCAGAGGGAGAGGCTGTCAGAGTGACACACACACGCACACACACGCACACACACACACACACACACAGCACTGGCCACCAGATCCATGACTCTGACCATTCCCTTAATCATCTTATTTGGGTCTACAAGAAAGTAAATTGTCATGGAGACCCAAATGTTTTGAACACACACACACATACTGTACACACCCACACACATAAAGAATGGTCTCTCTCCCTTTTCACACGTGGGTGTGTGTCTCTAAGTCATCTCTATCTCTCTCTCTTTCTCTGAATGAATTAACATACAAGGTACAAGGTTGGTGGTATTTGTTTACGGTACAGCATGGTAGTTCTGAAATGCAACGTATCACCTCATACAAACATTCACCCACATTAATTTAAATGTATACAGTGAAGTACATTCACAAATTCACAAATTAGTGCCAACACGTTAGAATAGCATCACCACAATTCATAAATATAAATATCAACAATTCATAAAGTCCATAAGTTCATAAAGTGCACATTTGGAGGTGCGCTTGGTGTACATAGAGCTCACAAAGTGAAGGTCCCAGCCAGTAATCTTTGAGTCTTTCGACACAACCCTCTCTACTCTCTTCTTAGTGTGACTGTCCGTGTTCCCATACCAAACTGTAATGGATGACGGGAGAATGCTCTGATTGATGGCTGTGTAAAACTGAACCAGCAGCTGTAGTTTGACCCTGTACTTTTTCAATTGCCTTAGAAAGTACAGTCTCTGCTGGGCCTTCTTGGATGATGTGGTTGGAGTTTATGTCCCATTTCAATGAGTCGCTGATGTAAGTGGCAAGGAATTTGAAAAAATCTGCCAGGGTTATTGGTTGGTCAGTGATTATGACGGGGGCCTTGGGGTTCTTTCTTATCCTGTAGTCTATGGCTATCTCTGTGGTTTTTGAGGCGTTGAGCATGAGGTCGTTGTCCTTACACCACGTCACCACCCGAGCCACTTCACAGTGGTACTGTGTTTCATTGTTGTCTGTGATGAGACCCACTATGGTGGTGTCGTCAGCATATTTAAAGACCTTAAATGAGGTCTCCTGAGATGTAAACTGAACTGCCTGCTAACCTGTCCATGTTGTTCAGATGTTGAAATCAAGTGACCTACCTTATTTCTCAGAACGAGAACGAGTTGTCAATTCCTTATATAATTGTGTTTTATACATATTGCACATTTATATAACACAGACTAGACAGCTAGTATAACAGTCTTTGGCTAAAATACTGCTAGCAGTATGTGGTACCGTAATGCCTCCTGCGACCAACTGAGCAGAATCAATGTTCGGTGATACTCCCATTGTGTCTGCTCTGCGCGCAATTTGAGTAGTTGAGACATACAAAGTATCGTCAAAATTTTTAATTTCTCCTCTATTACTGTAAAAGAATGTCTCAATCTGTTTCGGTGTCCATATGACCAATTCTGTTGGACCAAACCTCAAATGCATATAGCGAGTTGAAACCACTTGTCAGAAAATAAGTGATATCTCATCTTTATTGTTGTGAGTGGCAGGGGGGAGGGGCTTGATGTGTGTGTGTAAACAGAGAGGAAGAGGCTAAGCAAGAGGTTTCACTCACACCAAAATCTGTCCAAAATAAGCCCAATGCGTTTCTATGGGCATTTATTGGACCTAAGCTTGTCGCCTGCCTTCCAGCCTTGGGGACAACGATTCCCATTGTTAGGGCGGAGGCATGAACATCTCTGGTGTAAATGGGACGGGGCATACAGCACAGAAGGAGCGAAGGAGAAGAGACCAAAAAGACAACATGAGAACAAGCGGACATAAACGCTCATAAAAGCTTATACTTGCGATACAGAAATTTGGAATGTATTCTATATATTGCCCAGCCCTAGTGTGTGGATGTATGTAGTGTGTGTTTGTGTGTGTGTGTGTGTGTATGTGTGTGTTGGGGTGTCAGTGTAAGTATATGTGAGTGCGTGGGTGGAGTCCAGTGTGTGTGCATAGAGGGTTAGTGCAAAAAAGGGTCAATGCAAGAGGTCTGGGTAGCCATTTAATTAACTATTTAGCAGTCTTGTTTAGCAGTTTTATGGCTTGGGGATAGTAGCTGTTCAGGGTCCTGTTGGTTCCAGACTTGGTGCACTGGTACCACTTGCTATACAGTAGCAGAGAGAAAAGACTATGGCTTGGGTGGCTGGAGTTTTAGAAAAAAAATTGGGGCCTTCCTCTAACACCCCCTGGTCAGGGTTTCCGTTAGCTAGTAATAGTCAGCTTTTGGACGATAAAAAAAATGAAATGCAGATAAATACAATTTCCGCCAGCCAATTGTCCGGTAAAATAAAAAAATTCCCAATGCGAAAATGCATTTTAGCCTATTCATTGATTGAAATACCAGTCAATGTAGCGCAAGAGCTGCTCCTACAGCTCATCAAACAGCTTGTTCATTGCTGCTGGAGTGAAACGTGCTATGTAAGCCTAATCATTGCGCAACAATTCTAAATGCAATCGCGTGTTAAAAACAGTTTAGATGGCCATGATTAAAAATAGCTATTTCTATTTCTCAACTGGTAATTGAAGCACACTTCCCGTTCGCCTTTCAAGTGTATAGGCAACTAGGCTGGCTTCAGTGCGTCACACACCACTTTAGAAATGAGCTTGAGGCAGTATGCATTTTGAAAACAAACATAATTGTTTGAAACCTGAACATTTTAATACTTTATTATGAGGCATGTCTTACCTTGCTTTAATAATCCAACCAAATGTGCAGGCAATTCTTTTAAAATACTTCCAAATGTCATTGAAACCAGTAGCCTAATTCTCTCATGTTCTATTGGTTTTAAAATCAACTTTCTTTCATTGTCCAGAAGCCAAAGGCACAATCCTAGTCATATTAGCAACCCATGCTGTTGCACCTTTAGATCTCCCCTCTTTCTAAACTCCTAAAGGATATTTTAATCTCTGTCTCATGAAACCGCTGGCATGTGTGGTGTGCTGCTAAGAGCGTCTGCTAAATGACTAAAATGTAAATGTAAAATGAGGAGGGGGGTGAGGTGGAGGGCTAGCTGAAACCCTGTAGTGGAGCTGACGGCTACACCTGTATCTCTCTCTCTCTTGCTCTCTCTCTCTCCTCTCTCTTCGTACCCTTTGGGCTAGCATTCCTCCTGGCGTCTCTCTCTCACCCGCTGGCCTCCCCTCTCTCCCCTCCTCCTCCCTCCTTCCCTCCTCCATCCCTCCCTCCTGACTCCCCTCCGTCGAGATTCTCTGTGTAATCCCTGGAAGTTTGGAACTAATGAACTAACTGCTGAGCCTCTGCCACGGAGCCTGGTCCCAAACTGTACTGTACTTCACACTCCATTTCCTTCGCCAGATGGTAGGGTGGCGTGGCCGCGCCGTCAGGGAGAAACCTCTCGGACGCACACACACACACACACACACACACCGGCACAGGCCCACACACAAACAACGACAAACGCTCATACACGAGCACGGATGCACAGACATAAGCACACACACACACAGGCATAGGCGCAGACACACACACACACACACACACACACACACACACACACACACACACACACACACACACAGGGCTTTGGCCAGCAGGGAGCACCTCTCTCACTGGAGTGTGAAAGTGGACGGATGTTATTTTCCTTGCCCATTTTGATGGTTTAGAAAAACACTGACTCTGAGATATAAAATGGCCCTGGTTCCATTAGCTTAGAACAAGGCCATAGGCTATGGGCACAGACCATGGGTGAGGATGTCTTCGTTTAGGTTTGTGTGTGTTTGTGTGTGTGATATTTCTGTTTTATCTGATCCACTCTCCTGCAGGTGGTGGTAGTGACTGACACACAACACAAACACGTAGAACAACTCTCTAGCTCTGAAATTCATTCTTCTTTCTTTCTCTCTCTCTCTCACACACACACACACACACACACACACACACACACACACACACACACACACACACACACACACACACACACACACACACACACACACACACACACACACACACACACACACACACACACACAAAGACCAACAGCTATATTAGCTACAGGTCAGGTGGCACACATTGATGGCAGAGCAGAGAGGGGAATAGGCTACACACACACATACACACACCTCTCTCCATATCACCCCTGTCTCCATTACCACCAGCAGCATTATTATTTGTGTCTATCCTTAAATGTGTTACTGTATAGTGTAGGGAAACGCGTGGTGTAATTCCCTGTACATTCTCCCTTCTATCTGTATGATTTAATCTGCTATATGGAATGACAGCTACTGTTTGGTGTTAGCTGCGTTTTCTGTATATATAGCTGCTTAATTCATAATGAAATGTATTACATAGTAATTATATTGCTACGGATTGCACATACAGTAGCTTTACAATTGGATATTGGATAATAAAAACATGTCTTCTCAGAATTCATTTAGATTGTGCAAGTGAAATGTGTTGGCCATCATCACAGTTTGCAGCCAACTGTCATCCAATACATGACCTAAATTGAATGTACATATTGTTAATCCAGAGAAGAAGTTTGAGATTTATTCTAAACGTAAGCAGATTCAAATGAATAAATATTTGACAGCTGGGACACTAGGGGATCAATCCTAGGATCCCCGAGTGTGCGTGTGTGCCCCTGCTCCCATCTCTTTAGAGAGCTTAGTGGAGTTAGGAGAAACTCCCAGCCAGCCTGCCAAGAATCACAAACTAATCTGAGACGCTCACCTGGGAAAATAGATCCTACCCCAGCGAGATCATACACACACCCTTGTCCCTGCCAAACCATCCTGCCTGTCACATACCTGTGTGTGTGTGTGTGTGTGTGTGTGTGTGTGTGTGTGTGTGTGTGTGTGTGTGTGTGTGTGTGTGTGTGTGTGTGTGTGTGTGTGTGTGTGTGTGTGCGTGTGTTTGTGTGTTTGTCCTGTCAGTGTGTGTGTTAAGTGTCAGGTGTTGTGCCAGAGTTATGTGCGGGGTGTAGTCCTTGTGGGCTGAAAGGTGATTATGGGGGTCAGCATTCGTGAAAGGTGCTGACAATGCTATCATTGGCTATTTCTAGAATTGTTCTTCTGGAATGGTAGTAGATGGGGTTTCCTCACAGTGTGTGGCATTGTAATTCTTCACCACACTGTGTGTGCATTGTAAAGAAAGTGTTTTATTTGAGCGATACAGTACTTACTTTTTTTGTAGCGCAAAATATTAAATGCAATGTTAATACAACTCAAAAAAACATGTTCAAATGCATAATTTGAAATGGGTTTCAGTAACAATAAGAACATGTTCAGTGTTTCCTGAACAATTCCTTTTCAATTCAGTCATTTCAGAAATTAAACATGAAAATCCAATGTCAATCCAATATTTGAATTTCAGTTTACTTCCTGAATTGACTGAATTGAAATGGAATTGACCCCATCCCCGACCTCCCCTGATACATTGCCCCATATGTAAGCCCCAAATTCAACTTGGCAGTGGTAGGCCTATTCAAGTGCTGTGTGTTACAAACACTGGACAACATGCTTGAAAAAATGAATTATGTCTCAATGCATGATATTAAGCAGGGGGATAATAAGTTAAGGAAATTGTCAGTTCTAAGAAACACCATGACCTACAATTATTAACCACAGTGCAAAGGTTCACATTTAAAGAGAGCCTGGTTTACAGTAGCACCTCCACCTGGGTTGGGGTCAATTCCTTTTCAGTTCAGTCAATTCAGGAAGTAAACTGAAATTCCAATATCAATTCCAATTTTTCTAAAAAAAATTGAATTTGAATTTCAGTTTACTTTCTGAATTGAATTGGAATTTTCCCCAACCCTGACCTCCAGTTTACTACCAAAAAGATGGCGCTGGAGTGGATAGTAGCCATCTTACGGCTATTTTTGTACATAATGTCTCTGCCATCATTTCCTCAGACCGAAAACAGCTTCTGGACATCAGAACAGCGATCACTAACCTCGATTGGGATGACCATTTCTACTTCAACGAGTCGGCAGCTCTGGATGTTCTGCTTACTCCGGACCAGGCCCTAATCCCCAGGATTCGAAAGAGGAAGTGACAACGAAAGAGAGGCAGGTGAGGGGGTATTCTGACGCGACTATGTCGGCAAGCAAATAGACCACCATTACCCTCTGTTCTATTGGCGAACGTGCAGTCACTGGAGAACAAACTGGATGAGCTCCGCTCGAGACTATCCTATCAACGGACCTGAAAAACTGTAATATTCTATGTTTCTCAGAGTTGTGGCTGAAGGAGGACATGGATAATATACAGTACCAGTCAAAGGTTTGGACACACCTACTCATTCCAGGGTTTTTCTTTATTTTTACTATTTTCTACATTGTAGAATAATAGTGAAGACATCAAAATGATGAAATAACACATATGGAATCATGTAGTAACCAAAAAAGTGTTAAACAAATCAACATTTTGAGAGTCTTCAAATAGCCACCCTTTGCCTTGATGACAGCTTTGTAGAGAATGATGTACTAACAGACTCACATACTTTATTTTAATTTCAACCCTTTGACGTATATGATGTACTAAGTGCTTTGCTAAAGATTGATGTAAAAAACAACAACAATGGCAGCTGATTCAGCTGATTGCTTCTTACTGCAGCTCTCTGCCCCACTTATTGCAGAACCACTGAGCTATATGTTTTACTTGACAATTGTTTCTGATGTTATCCCTAAGATCTGGAAAGCGACACAACCTCCCACTACATAAAGGAGGAGACTTATATATAATTACCGTTCAATTTCCAAGAAATTTTGCCTTTCCAAAGTTTTATAATCCCTGGCCAACTCTCAGCTAAGAACTTTTTTAACTTTTTCGACATGGACATAGCACTGTTTCAGCTGCGACGCTTGTTTTAGATTATGTGTTAAATTGCTTAGATCATGAAATTATTTGTGCTGCCTTATTTATAGCCTTCGATATGGTTAACCATCACATTCTTATTCAAAGGTTGACTGAAATAGGCCTGGATCAGGGCAAGTTGTTAAAAAATTATCTGTCAGACATGATTCAATGTGTGATCTCTGATGGTGTTAAGTCTAGTTTCCTGGATATTATAAAAGAAGTACCTGAGGGGTTGGTACTGGGACCTGTTCTCTTTACTATTTATATAAATAATATTGGTCTATCTGTTAACCTCTTAAGGATCGGACCCTTTTTTTCAATTTTCACCTAAAATGAGATACCCAAATCTAACTGCCTGTAGCTCACGACCTGAAGCAAGCATATGCATATTCTTGATACCATTTGAAAGGAAACACTTTGAAGTTTGTGGAAACGTGAAATTAATGTAGTAGAATATAACACATTAGATCTGGTAAAAGATAATACAAAAAAAAAACATGTGTTTTCTAAATATTATTTTTTTCATCATCTTTGAAATGCAAGAGAAAGGCCACAATATAATATTGCAGTTTAGGCGCAGTTTAGATTTTGGCCACGAGATGGAAGCAGTTTGTGTGCAAAGTTTCAGATTGATCCAGTGAAGCATTCAAATATTTTGTATCAAGTCTGCCCAAATGTGTCGAATTGGTAAATTGATACATTTTCAAGTACATAACTATAGAGAACATACAAACATTATATGGTAATACAAAATGTAAGTTTACACACTCCCAGGAATGTCATACATGATGGATCATTAGCTTATACACTAACTTTCACACATCTAGATGGCCGGGCGGGGTGGGTATGGAGCCAAAGACAGCAGGGGTTCAAACTGTAGAACCCAGTCCCTACATTTGAATATAAAAACTGATTTTATCAAACAAAACTATGCTACATTTTATCTCTGGGACCCTTAGGATGACAAATGAGAGGAAGATTACTGAATGTAAATACATTATTTACCTTCAGAGGTGAATGTATCAAACCAGTTGCCGTGATCAGTTTTTTGTTGTTGTGCACTCTCCTCAAACAATAGCATGGTATCTTTTCACTGTAATAGCTTCTGCAAATTGGACAGTGCAGTTAGATTAACAAGAATTTAAGCTTTCTGCCCATATAAGACATGTCTATGTACTGGAAAGTTTGTTGTTACTTACAACAGTCATGCTACTCACATTAGCGTACATTAGCTCAACCGTCCCGTGTACGGGACACCGATCCCGTAGAAGGGACACCGATCCCATAGAGGTTAAAACTTGTAATATTCATATGTACGCAGACAACACTGATATTTATGCCATTGCCCCAACTGCTGACCAGGCTATGTTAGCGCTGCAATCTGACCTTGTTACCTTACAGAAAGCCCTGGTTGGTTTAAAATGTGTACTTAATGCGGGCAAGACTAAATACATCTTGTTCTCTAGTTCTCACAAAAATGTTACAGATAGACTATATATTTATGCATTGTATGGTATTCTCCCATTGATCGGGTTCCCGCCTACAAATATCTGAGCATTTGGATTGACATACAGTAGACTGTCACGCCTACTCCCGCTCCGGCGCTCGACGTCGCCGGTCTACTAACCACCGGTCCTGGCAATCATCATTACGCACACCTGCTCCCCATCGTTACGCACACCTGGATCTCATCATCACCTTTATTACTCTCCCTTTATTTAGCCCTCAGTAGCCTCAGTCATCAGGCAGTATTGGTTTTGTTCATCTTCAGTACGCTTCTCCTGTTTTGTTTATCAGCCTTTTCTTATCATTAAACGTACCTTCTGCACCTGCTACCTGACTCACAGCGTATACATTACAGAATACTGCCTAAAATATTATGGAAGCAGCAGAAGAGGAAGACATCTCCCAGACAGTCGACGAACAGGGACACCTAATCCACCAACACCACGAATAGCTAGCACAACTGGGTGCGGCTGTGGAAGGGGTCCTCCGCGTCCTCTACCGCCTCGACACCATCAGAGAGGATTCACCTCCAACTAGCGGTAGGCCTCCTACCATGAGTCGTCTCAGCGAGCCAGCCCCCAAGCCTACCCAGAAGTCCACCCAGGTCAGTAATGCCCGACTGTCCCTCCCGGACAAGTATGACGGGACTCCATCCAAATTTCGTAGCTTCTTACTCCAGTGCTCCCTCTATTTCGCCCATCAGATGGGAGCCCACACCACCAAAAGGTCCAAGGTTGCCACGGTCATTTCCCTCCTGACTGGATGGGCGTTGGAGTGGGCTACGGCCATCTGGGAGATGGCCGTAGCCCAGAGGGCAGAGAGGGAGGAGAGCGACTACTCCAACTCCGGCAGGGTGCCCAGACCACTGCTGAGTACTCCAGAGGCAACCTCCAGAGGATGAAATGAACCGGCGCTCTGCAACCTATTCCAAAGAGGACTGCGTGAGGCGGTCCAGACGGATTTGGCGTGTCGGGACAACAACCTTTCCTTGGACGTGCTCATCGTGATGGCCATCCATCTGGTCAACCTTCTTTGGGAGCGCCGGCATCCCCATCGTCCTTCCCTGGCCGTCCTGAGGCAGAGCTTGAACCCATGGAGTTAGCGGCCACACACCTCTCCGCGGCAGAGCGGCGTCGCCGGAGACAGCTGGGGCTATGTTCCTATTGAGGCCAGGAGGGGCACCAGCTTCAGCGATGTCCGGTATGTCCCAACCCAGGGTGGCCCCGTAATCATCCATCTCCGGGGTAGGCGTTAGTATTCCATCATCATTGCTTTCCGCCAAACCCTTCCTGGTTTCCATTTCACCCCTCTACAGCTCTAGTGGACTTCGGTGCCACAGGGAATTTCATCGACCAGGCCCTCGCCTCCTCCCTGAACATCACCTCGTACCCGCTCTCCTCTCCTTTTCTGGTCGAATCTTTGGATAATCGACCATTGGGATCCAGCACAATCACACACATCACAGCACCACTCACCCTCACTGTGTAAACCCCTGCACCAAAAAAGCCTTCCCTTCCTCATCATCAACGCACCCGTACACAAAGGGCATCACCACCGGGGCATCCGGATGTCGGAAGACCTGCTTTCCCTTACCCTGTGGTTCTTCGTCGGTTGAGAGTCCTGTGGTTGCCCTCCAGCCCGACATCCCGGAGGTTTACCAGGATCTCCGGGAGGTTAACTCCAAGACCCGCGCCATCTGTCTCCCTCCTCATCGTTGATGGACTGTGCCATCAACCTGCTTGCAGACTCTGCGTCTCCGTGCAGCCGCATCTACCGTCTGTCGGTGGCTGAAACCGAGGCCATGGAGGAGTACATCCAGAAGGCTCTCCAACAGGGTTTCATCCACTCATCCACCTCCCCTACGTCGGCCGGCTTCTTCTTCATGGCCAAGAAGGACGTAGGTCTACGTACCACTACCGTCTCTAGTAGGTGTACCACTACCCTCTCTAGTAGGTGCCGGCCGCCATCAACCAGCGGCGCGGGGCCGTTTTTTTTACTAAACTGGACCTGCGGAGTGCCTACAATCTGATCCACATCCGGCAGGGAGATGAATGGAAAATGGCCTTCAGCACGCTGTCTGGGCACTATGAGTCCTTGGTGATGCCTTATGGATTAGCCAATGCTCCGTCGGTGTTCCAGGCTTTGGTGAACGAGGTGTTCTGGGACATGCTTTGGCGCCAGGTGTTCGTGTATATCAACAACATCCTGGTCTACTCAGCCACCTTGGAGGATCACATCGCCCATTTCCGGGTAGACCTGGGACGCCTCCTGGATAACTGCCTGTATGTGAAAGTGGAGAAGTTCCAGTTCCATCAGGTTGCTGTTTCCTTCTTGGGATACCGGATCAGCCTGCAGGGAGTGGTGATGGATGAGAGAAAGTTCGAGACAGTCAGATCATGGCCAGTCCCAACCACCGTAAAGGGACTAAATCGTTTTTCGGGGTTTGCCAACTTCTACTGCCGCTTCATTAAAAACTTCAGCTCCATCACCTCTCCTCTCATCTATCTCCTCAAGGGTGGTCCCTGTAAGTTGGTGTGGAGTCCTGCAGCCGATGAGGCATTCCGCCTACTGAAGGAGCGTTTCACCTCCCCCACGTTGCTGAAACACCGATCCTACGGTGCTCTTCGTGGTGGAGTTGGACGCCTCAGAAGTGGGAGTGGGGGCCGTCGTCTCCCAACGCAAAGGAAACCCACAGAAATTGTATCCATGCGCATACTACTCTAAGAAACTGTCTCCTGCAGAGAGGAACTATGACGTCGGCGACCGGTTGCCCCTGGCGGTGAAGTTGGCATTAGAGGAGTGGAAACACTGGCTGGAGGGGGCCAAGGAGCCATTTCTCATCCTCACCGAGGCAACTTAACCCGTGCCAAGCAAGGTGGGCCATTTTCTTCACTAGATTCAACTTCACCATGTCATATCGCTGTTACGTGAATTATTTAACAAACTATTTCAGTGTCTCTGTGCGTCTCCCAAAAGGTTGTAAGTCTTTTGGGATTTAAATAACGGACAGAGTCCCGATCTGCATAGTCAGAGATCTTTATTCATTGAGAATTCTATAACAAAATGGTGGTACAATCCTTTTATACACATAAGTCATACGAAAAATCCTGACCCCCCTCCCTTAGGCGGCCTGTATTTTTCCACTATACACATCTTGTAAGCACACACACACACACCTCGGCTCAGCTCATGTTTTCCTCTGCTCTCCTGACCATCACTGTTCTTATCTTTTCCCACTCCTTGCTCGGCCAGGTGCAGATATCGCATCCTCCCTAAATTGGGAGGCCCCTTTATCTTGGTTTAGACAGTTCTCCATTGTTTTCTGGTCTAACTCTTACTCACATTGCTAAATAGTAGCTCAATGGTAGCTTACTGGTCCTACACTCACACATTTCTAACACATTATACACAGTTTCAGGGTGTAATAATTAGTCATTAATAACTAATCTATCAATCCACCCTTTGACTAAATATTACGCACATACAAAATATATGTTGTTATAGAAATGAATCACACTCATTGAAGTATATAAGTTGGTTTGCATATAAAAACAATAAAAAGTGTCTCATTCAATACAATCAGGGTTACCCCATGATTAAAAGCGTAATGTTACTCTTTAGCAATGGTACCTAACCTGTTTACCCACTATCTGGAAACAACAGTCTAAGCCTGTAGTGAAGAACATTTGCTTCATCACATCCTGCAATATTGATTAATTAGTACATCATACTTAAAACAAGAGTTTAATACACAAAAGTCATTACAATAACTTTTAAACTAGAGATTTGTAGTTCTAGGTTAACATCCAATCACAGCTCTTCGTTAGATTTTCACTGCAACCTTCACACATTAGAACTAAGAAAAGTTTCATCCAGTCTCAAACTATCTGAATCGTCGTCATCCTCCACCAAGCCTGGTAGGTCATATCCTTCATTCCTTAGGTCGGAGTCCGGGATTGGGCCGTATCTCACCATCTGTTGGGAAACCGCCTTCTCCATCGCCTTGCTCAACAACCCTCGGACACAGGGAATAAGACAACATCCACAAAGAACAAGCATACCCATAGAAGCTATAGCTGCTCCCAGAATAGTTACAACAGTAGTTTTCCATTTACCAAATATGTTATCAAACCAACCGTTTAGTGAGCTATCAATACCAGAGTTCTCAGCCAGTTCGTTCGCCAGCGTGGTGAGTCCCTGAAGCGCTTTGGTCATGGACCCGTCTGGTGCTGTATTGTTGGGGATGAAAGTACAGCACATAGATCCAAACAGAACACAAACTCCGCCCCGCTCAGCCAAAAGCATATCTAAAGCTATTCTATTCTGCCATGCCATTAAGCTAGTTGCCGCTGTCTGCTCAGCCAATCCCTTTATTGCATCACGAGTGTGGTTTATAAATCTTTGCTGGTTATAGTAAATATAATTTATCCAATCTACGTTTTTATTAATTGTTGACCACCAGAAAATACTTGATTCAAACCCAGCTGCGATCTGATTCCTAGCTTTGAATTCTTCTGGAACCCCTCGGGGTACTCCTATCCCATCAATATATATCCTTTCATCAAAGGATACTGGGAGGAGTTCCCGCTTTCTACGTGACAACTCACCAGTCTCTGACACGTTTGATTGTTTGATGAGAGTGAAGGGCATTACCAGCTGAGCTAGCGCACAGGTTCCTGTCCAATTAGTATGTAGGTGAGGCCACAGTCTGTCATCACCACACAACCACCAGATGTCAGCACGGGCCTGGTTTTGGGTCCTAAAATCCTCTGGCTGCAACAAAGAGGAAAGATTAGTCATGGTCTCTTTAGTTGTGACATTCTCTGTGTGGGAGCAGGAGCTAAGATGCCCTACCCTGTATCCTATCTTATCAGTACTAGAGAAACAATAGTAAGACTCCCCTGAGACTTAAAACGGAGGTAACCTAGGTCGGGGTGACTTTGTTATCGGGGGATACAGATAGTGCAAGTTACTACAAGACTCCTTCACCACATTTCCAGGTGGCTTGAACAATTTAATCATGCAGGATAAACCTGACGGAGAGTTAAAGCCCGTCAAGGGGAACAGAGTAGTTGTTAACCTTGGTTTGGCTGTCCCACAGGCATAACAGTCCTCTTTAGACATAGTTATTGCCGTATACTGAATCCATTCCAACCACAGGTTAAGATCCCTATACCCCGTCTCCACCTGTACTACTTCCTTCAGGTCTATAGTTTGCACTATCTTCACCACAGCCCCGGTCTCACTACCTCCCTCAGAGAGCTTTACTCTATAGGGTGCCCCAGTTGAAGAGGATATCTCACTTGTCAGGTCTGTAACATCTGCTGGGTTGATTACTACCCAGAAAGCCACTAATGGGTCTCCACAACATTTGCGGTCAAATCCTATGTACCACATTCCCTCATCTGTAGCATTTACCTGTTTTAGCGTAATTCAGACTTTCAGACAGTACCTACCCTCATATGGGTTGCACTGCCATTTCTGGTAATTCCCTACTTTCACAATAGTCCACCTGTCCTTAAACTGTGTATGGAGATTGACATATTCCCCTCGCTCGGTATGAGCAACTACATGGTCCCAGGATGTACATGGTGACATTCATATATATCTCCCATCCTTTACGATACTACCAGCCAGTAGTCCCCAACTTCCCAACTGGTCCGCAAAGACCTCAAAGGTGATGTCCTTCCCTACAGTCCCTAGTACTTCCCCTTTCCCTACGTCTAGCTGTCTCTTATGCCTTCGTAGACTGTGCTCAGGTATTATTTTATCAACTTGTGTTTGGTTAACTACTACTTCTGGCGGATCAGGAGGGTTTGAGTATGTTAGGAATATGGCCCCCACAATCAGACAGCTACCTACCGTCAGGAGACCTGTGAATCCCCACCCTCGCCCTGAGAACATGTCAGACGCCAGAGGCCAATCCATTGCTTTACCTTCTATCGAACTCACACAGGGATGATCAGACAGGGTAAGGGAATCTTCGTTAAGGAGCCAACCCCCGAGCCCTAGTGGTGATCGGTTCTTTCTCCTAACTCTGTGTTTGTTCGTCAGGTGTAGCTGGGTTTACCTTTTTACAGTGTGTGACATGCACCCAGGTGGATCTTTCCGCAATTCTTACAGCGAAGGCCGTCACCAACAGGACCTGATATGGACCTTCCCAATGGGGCTGCTTCCAGTCTTTCTTCTTCAAGGATTGGATCCACACCCAGTCACCTGGTTGGATGGAGTGGGTTACCTTCTCCTTTAGTTCTCCTGTGGGGCACAAAATCTTTGACATACGTGTTTGGTTAATGAACAGTCTTCTCATGTGTTGTGCCAACGTGTCTTCTACTTCTATGTCTGCCTGTTTTGGCCCTGCCAACTTTGGCATCCTGTAAGGTCTTCCAAACACTTTCTCAAAGGGGGACAATCCATTCTTATCTGGCGTTATTCTGATAGTCATTAGTACGATTGGCAGACATTGTACCCAATTTCTTCCTGTGCTCATGTGAGTTTTTCGTAATCTAGCCTTAATTGTCTGATTCATGCGTTCGATAAGTCCAGCCGATTCCGGGCTATACGAACAATGCTTCTTCATGTTTATTTATAACTTCTGTCCAATATTATATATTACTTGATTAGAAAAATGGGATCCATTATCAGAAAAAAATGTTTCTGGAAGGCCGAACCTTGGTATTATATCCTGGCATATTGCTTTTGCTACTGTTATAGCATCTGCCGAGGAGGTAGGGAAAGCTTCTACCCATTTAGTGTATTTGTCTATTATAGTCAAACACCACTTCTTTCCCTCACTCCTGGTCAGCTCTATAAAGTCCATTTCTAATTGTTGAAAGGGGTACTTAGCCGGAGGGTACTCACCCAGAGGTGCCCTTTGTCTGCCCTGGTGATTACTTTGAGCACAGATAACACATCTTGAACAAAAGTTTTTTAAATAATTTGTAATCCCATATGCAACAAAGTGTTGTCTAATGTGCTCTACCATCCCTCCGTTTGACACATGGCTCTGCCCGTGTGTCAATATTGCAGCATATCTAAACAGTGATTTCGGGAGAATTGGTAAGCTATCTTTGACCCATATCCCTTCCTTATTTACTGCACCTTGCTTTACCCATCTGTGAACTTCCTTAATTGGGGCCCTACTGTAGCTCTCTATAAGTAGATCTCTGTCTATCGAAACTTCCTCTTTTGACAGCTGACTGGAACCAGAGAAGTGTTTTGACCCAGCCTTCTTAGCTTCCTCATCTGCCTTTGCATTCCCCAAAGTAATGCTATCCTTCCCTGTAGTATGCGCCTCACACTTACATATTGCGAGCTTTTTTGGTAATAGTACTGCATCTAGGAGGTCAAGAATCAACTCTGCATGTGTTATTGGTTTACCCGAAGTCGTAACCATTCCTCTATTCTTCCACTGGGCAGCAAAGACATGTACGGTATTAAAGGCATATGCACTGTCGGTATAGATAGTTATAACCTTCCCTTTACCCAGTTGGCAGGCTTTTGTTAATGCCACTATCTCTGCCTGTTGGGCAGAGTAGTTTCTTGGCAATGGTTCAGCAGCTAGAACCTCGTTCTCTGTCACTACAGCATAACCAGTTGCATTCGTGCCATCAGGATTCTTCCTAGAAGATCCATCAGCAAACATTGTTACTTCACAACATGGTATAGCTAAGTCTGTTAAGTCAGGCCTGGGTAGAACTATTTTTTCAGTTTCTTCAATACAGTTATGGGGACTACCATCATTCACAACTGGAACCAATGTTGCAGGATTCAGCGTTGTACATCGTTTAATAGTTAGATTTGGCATGTTCAGCAATCTTATCATACAAGATAGGTGTCGTGCTGGTGACATGTACGCCAGCTTGTGTTCCAATAGCAGAATTGACACTGCATGTGGAACTTTTAAGGTTAGATCATGGTATAGTACTATTGAAGCTGTCCTGCACTGCATTAGCAGCTGCCACAACTGATTGCAAACAGACAGGCATTGCCTGAGCCAACTCATCAAGTCTTGAAGAAAAATATGCTACCGGTTTATTTTTGTCCCCATGTTTTTGTGTCAGTACTGATGTCATATATCCCTATCTACAATCCACAGTTTGAGTGAATGGTCTGTCATATCTAGGGAACGCCAGCACCGTTGAAGAGGTCAATAATTGTTTAATTTCCTCAAATTGCAAATCAGCCTCGTTATTCCAGATAATTTATCATGTGCTGCCATAGCTTTTCCATAGATAAGATCACTCAATTTTCCAGTGTGTAATGCATAATGGGGAATCCATGCTCAACAGTAATTTATCATTCCCAAAAAGCTCATCATTTGTTTCTTATTCAGAGGTTTAGGAGCTTCTAATATTGCTGTTTTTCTTGACGAGTTTAGGGTTCTCCCATCCTGCGTTATCGTGTGACCTAGATATATTACCTCTTTCTGCCAGAGTTGTAGTTTCTTTTTACTGACCTTGTGCCCTTGTCCTGCCATAAAAGTTAACAACTGGAGAGTATCCTTTTTACACCCTTCCTTCGAGGGGTTTGCTACCAGTATATCATCGACATATATCAACATTTGGCTCCCCTCTTGGGGTTCAAACATTCCCAGGTTACGTGTGATAGCCTGGGATTTTTTTTTAGGACTTTCCGAATAACCTTGTGGAAGTCTCGAGTATGTGTATTTCTGACCTTTGAAGGTAAAGCCAAACCATCCTTGACTATCAGGATGTACAGGTATACTAAAGAAAGCATTAGCTATGTCTATCATAGTAAAGTAAGAATGTTCTGGTTTCAATTGGTTCAATAGAGTGTGTGGGTCTGGAACACAGGGTGCTCTTGGAATTCTGTTCTTATTTACCCCCTGTAGGTCCATTACCATTCGCCAATCATTGCTTGGAGCTGCCTTCTTTACTGGAAATACAGGTGAATTACACTGTGCCTCATCCCCCGGGATTACCACTCCACCTTTGAGTAAGTGGTCAAATGTGGGAGTAATCCCTATAATGGCTTCTGGTTTCATTGGATATTGTTTTTGGTATGGCCTATGGTTTGACCGCGGAACCACCTGGACTGGAGTTACTCCCTTAATTAACCCCACATCGGCTGGTCCCTTAGA